>NC_072452.1:2768047-2852069 GCF_027596085.1 Anoplopoma fimbria | reverse complement strand
TGACAACGATCTGGTCAGAAGGGACCAGAACAAACCAGTCCAATGTCTCCCAGACACGGCAACAAACCCAGCTACAAGATCCGAAGAAACCTCCACCGCTTCCGTGATCAAGACACTGCCTTCTGTATTCCAAAACTTAAAAAGTGCCTTCCACGGTCTTCATCCCGCCCGGTTCATCGTTCCTTAAACTGCGAAACCACCACAGTTCACCGGCGAATCATCAGCGTCTCCCAGTTCCCGTCCCTCCCCAGCTAAGAGAGGACGAGTCCATTCAAAGACGAAAAAAACGCAGCCGTAATTCCTCGACTCCATCACCAGTGAGGAAGATGGCAGCTTCCCGCCACCGTTCCAACTATTTCGGCCTCATCACACGCAGCCGGACCCTTCGTCACCACGATCCAGCGCGGTCCCCCGACAACCAGCTGTCTTTAATCTCCGACTGGACCATAGTAACTCTTCACAAACTACTTAAAGAAAAAGGAATTCCTTTTCACAGTTCGGATTAAAAAGCTAAACTTCTCAATTCGCTCATGTCTGCCCGCCGTTCTCACCGCTTTGTAAACACCAGTTCGCTTCCGGATGACGTCATCGCGCATACATCAACACGTCACATCATCAGCACTCCAGTTAAAGAGGCGGTTCACTCAAATCACCCAGCACAAAGGCAACAGAAAAAACAACAGCAAAAGCAACGACCACATTCAGCCAGACCAAAAAAGACAAGAACTTCAGAAAAATCCTTTCATTACTCCAGGCATTCCCAACTCCAGACAGAGCTTCCAACTGCCTATTTTTTTACAGCCACAGCAGCCTGTTTCAGCAGGAGCACCTAGCACCAGGATGCTAGGGCCCAACACACTCATGTCCCTACCATCCTACACAAACAGATCATTGATGGTAATTACATAGACCTTGCCGCGACCATTTTACCTTCCCTTCACCAACCGCCTGCCTACAGGTATCCTGAAGGCCACGACCATTACTCCCACCCAAAAGAGAAAACACCCACCCGCTCCAAAGATCTCACACCCTCAGAGTTTGCTTACATTTTCTCTCTTTTCAGAGACGTCATCTGTTCCCAATTTCCCGGCCGCCGACAAGAAATGGACAACTACTTTATTCTTAATCTAGCTCTCCATTTCGGAGGCAATGGTTTCTATCAATACCACATCCACTTTGCCTCAGAAGCTGTGACACGCTTGCAGCAGCTCAACTAGGATACATACTGGGGCACCATTGACAACGAAATCTACTGCCGCATCTTCGCCACCCGCGCAGCCATTTCATGCTCCCTGTGCGGTGCCCCGTCCCACCAAGCCAGCTTCTGTTCCATCCCAGACCACGCTAAGGCTCAGCTAGCATATAAATAAGCTCCAACTTTCTCCCACCTATCACCCATAGCCCCTCCAAGCCCCCCCCCACATGCCTATACCACACGCCTTATCTGTAATATTTCCCGTAACAAACGGTATCGATTAAAAGGGCAGGCCCATAATTTTATTTAACAGCGCCTTTCAGGTCACTCAAGGACACTTTACAAATTTAAAACAATTTAAAACAAGGGCAAACAAATAACAAAACCATTAAAAGTGCAAGTAAAAAAAACATGACAACTACAGTGAAAATGCTATCCTGAAAAGGTGGGTTTTGAGAGAGGATTTGAACTGAGGGAGGGAGTCAATATTTCGGATGTGAGGTGGGAGTGAGTTCCAGAGTTTGGGAGCAGAGCGGCTGAAAGCTCTGCTCCCCATGGTGGTGAGCCGGGCAGAGGGGACAGTGAGGTGGATGGAAGAGGAGGATCTGAGGGAGCGGGTGGAGGTGGCAGTGTGAAGGAGATCAGACAGGTAGGGAGGGGCAAGGTTGTGGATGGCTTTAAAGGTATGAAGGAGAATTTTGAAGTTGATACGGAAGTTGATTGGAAGCCAGTGGAGTTGTTCTAGGATGGGGGTGATGTGGTGGAAAGAGGGGGTTTGGGAGATGATACGGGCAGCTGAATTCTGGACCAGTTGGAGCTTATGGAGGGATTTCTGGGGGAGACCAAAGAGGAGAGAGTTACAGTAATCAATACGGGAGGTGACAAGGCTATGTACAAGAATAGAGGTGGTGTGGGGGGTGAGGGAGGGACGGAGGCGATTTATGTTACGAAGATGGAAGTAGGCAGTGCGGGTGGTGATGTTGATATGGGATTTGAAGGAAAGTGAGCCATCGAGGATGACACCCAGACTCTTCACCTGGGGGAGGGGGAAACTATGGAGCTGTCAAATGAGAGGGAAAAACTGTCAACTTTGAGTAGAGTTGATTTAGTACCAACTAAAAGGATTTCTGTTTTATTGCTGTTAAGTTTGAGGAAGTTTGAGGTGAACCAGGTTTGTACTTCAGAGAGGCAATCTGTTAGGGATGAGGGAGGGAGGATGGAGTTGGGTTTGGTGGAGAGGTAGAGCTGGGTGTCATCCGCGTAGCAGTGAAAAAGAATATTAAATTTACGGAAAATAAGGCCAAGGGGAAGGAGGTAAGTAATGAAAAGGAGGGGACCCAGGACAGAGCCCTGGGGGACACCAGAGGAGACAGGGGAGGGTTGGGAACGGAAGGATTTGAGTTGGATGAACTGAGTGCGGTCTGTGAGATAGGAGTGAAACCAGTCAAGGGGGGTGCCTGTGATGCCGATGGAGGATAATCTATTGAGGAGGATGGTATGGGAAATTGTATCAAAGGCCGCACTCAGGTCAAGGAGGATGAGGATGGAGATTAAACCAGAATCAGCTGCAATAAGAAGGTCGTTGGTGATTTTCAGAAGGGCCGTTTCAGTGCTATGACGGGGACGGAAACCAGATTGAAACTGTTCATATAGACTGTTTTGAGATAGATGGGAATGGAGTTGAGAAGCAACGATTTTCTCAAGTATTTTGGAGATGAAAGGTAGGTTGGAAATGGGACGGAGGTTATTAAAGTTGTTGGGATCTGAACCAGGTTTTTTGAGGATTGGGGAGACAGCAGCAGTTTTGAAGGGTGAGGGAACTGAACCAGTAGTGAGAGAGGAGTGAATAATGGCAGCAATAAGAGGGAGCAGTGAGGGGAGGCAGGATATGACCAGGGCAGTAGGAAGGGGATCTAACTGGCATGTGGATGGTTTTGATTTACAGATGAGATCAGAGATAGCAGAGGGATCAGGGAGATGGAAAGAGGAAAATGGCAGACTGTAGGGGAGAGGTTCAGAGGAGGGGGAAGGTGAGGGAGTGGGGCACAAGTGCTGGTGGATTTTTTCAACTTTCTGATTAAAAAACAGAAGGAGGGAGTCACACGTGTCCGAAGAGTACAGATGGGGGGGTAGGAGATCTGGGGGTTGAAGGATTTTGTTGAGGAGTGAAAAGAGTGCCTTAGAGTTGCCATGGTTGGAACAGATGAGACTGGAATAGTAAGTAGATTTGGCTGAAGCAATAGAGTCCTTATACTGTAAGATATGATTTTTGTACATGTCATGGTGGACAGTGAGACCAGTCTTATTATGGAGACGCTCAAGTTGACGTCCTTTGGACTTGATGGAGCGGAGTTCAGGGGTGAACCAAGGGGCAGAATGGGAGAACGAGACAGACCGAGTTTTAACAGGAGCGAGGGAGTTGAGAATGGTAGTCTGTCCAAAGTATCGCTTCCTCCACATCTGCTCATTCTGCGCAGGAGGCCATGTCCGCCCAGCCTGTCCTCACAACCCCACTTCTGCTGACCTAGTTCCTAATCAAGGGCTTTAAAGAAGGATTCCACCCCGGACTCCTCGCTCAACATCTCATCTCCAACTTTCTCCCTACCACACACCGCACCAAACGCCAACTTCTCTCTCTCTTTGGCCATCTTAACTTCGCCCTACGCATTCATCTCTCACTTACTACCAATAGCAGCATCCGTCCCACCTCTCTTGGACTCCATCTCACTACACAGTCCAAGCTGCTCAGAACTCCGTCTTTTGCTAAACCTTCTTTCCAATTGGAACGGGATTGGTTTGCATCTAAATGGCCCCCGGAGCTTGTAAGAGATTACCTAGCAACTTCCTCTGCACCCTTCGAGATCCACCCCATCATAGCCGCAGCCATTCTGTGGGGCCACAAATGGTCCCGCAAATCCATCCTCACTCTATCTCAGAATCTGGTCAAGTAGCTACTAGATTCTGGTTCCATCAGCACCCCCTTGCCACATTCCCTCCTCGTCAGGTATTTCTCCTGCTCTATACTCCGGACACTCATTTAGGACAGCAGCCTCCCGTAATGGCGTCCCAGAATATCTCATCCAAATCATGGGCCGCTGGTCCTCTCAAGCATACCACCGCTACATCCGCTCAGATCTCAAAGATCTTCAATCAGCTCAATCCTATCTCAGTAATTGGAGTTTTGGGGGGTTTGTTGTGCCCGGGCGCCACGACGAATCCCCCAACACGAAGCTCCCCACAACTTAACTGACCAACTAGACGGAACCCGTGTTCAAGACTCGCAAACCAGTCTCCATTAAATTGTTAAACACATTCAGTTGATGGTGTGGTCCTTGCTAGTGAATTGAAGCTAATTAGCAGAATTTCGGGAGCAGGACCACACCTTTACAACGCCCCTTCCGGCATTCCAATAAATACCGACCCAACCCACTTGTCATGTCCGCTCTCGTATTCAAAACCCCTCCCTCCCAAAACTTTCTTCTCTTCCACCCTCTTCCTCTCTCTCCCTATCGTCTTCGTAGGGTCCTGAGGGGGTTCGTTGTGCCCGGGCGCCACAGCGAATCCCCCGACACGAAGCTCCCCACAACTCAACTGACAGACTAAACGGAACTCGTGTTCAAGCCTCGCAAACCATTCATGTCTCTAATAAATTGTTAAACGCATTCCGTTGATGTTGTGGTCCTTGCTAGTCAACTAACAGGTAACAAGAGAAATGCATGAAAAGCCATTCAACATGTTCCCTTTTGTATAATGCCTTGGCTTAAACTGTATGAGGAAGTGTGATTTTATGATCTCAGGTAATTTCAGGGGCGAGGAAATGGCCACAGAGTGTGGATACAAAGAAGGAAAGAAACTAAAAAAGAGGAAGGAAGGAAGTATAAGAAGAGGAAAGGGTATTTGTTCATTTTGAGTTGCACTGCCCTTCAGTGTCCCTCCTCTACCAGCCTTCCAATGCCTCCACCCTCGAGACTTACTTTTATCTGTCATCACACACTGAGTAGTTCCTGTCCTTACAGTAAGGATCCATGCTGAGCTGTAGGCCTGCCACAGTCAATGCGGTATCGAATGGGACCAACTCACTGAGGCTCTTCCTCCTTTTAGACTTCCTCCTGATCTGCTATAAAAACATGTTGCCCGTGTCTTTTTGCGTGAACCAATTTGTATCGAGCCATAGCAATCTGCATTAACCTCTACGGCTAATACTGTCATTCAGCTGCTTCATCATAAAAGCCTCCTCGTGGTTTGACAATATGAAACTTATATTGTGAAGGAACAGCCAGGAGATCACTGTTTGTTCCCATTGTGAAACACGAAGTCAACGTTTATGTTTTTGTCGCGGCACTTGCGTACGTCAGTAACGGCACTTCTGTGGTTATTTGAATCAGAACTACCATCTATTCCCAAACAAAACTAAGTCGTTTTGTTGCCTAAACCTAACCAAGTATTTCACAATCTATTCCAAAACCTAACTAAGTAGTTTTGCTGCTTAAATCTAACTGAGTGTTTGGTGAAGAAGAAAGTTTATTTTGAAAAGACCGTATGCATGTAAGGAAATTGATACGCGTTGCAAGCTTTTGTAGGAAAACACAGGAAAAAACAAAAGTAACTTTCTGAATAGAAAAGGTTTGTTATTAATGCAAAATAAGCCTATGATGAAAATATTCAGAAAGCTTTTTAAACAGTGTAACATGTCTGTTTTTCAGTGACAACAGAGGTTAGAGCAGTTGGGTCGTGAGTAAAATCCAAATACGGGTTGGAGGGGATCTAATAATAATAATAATAATAATAATAATTAAGCCTTTATTAGTCCCACAATGGGGAAATTACAATTCTCTGCATTTAACCCATCCCGGAGGAGCAGTGGGCTGCTAAGAAGCGCCCGGGGAAGCAAACAGGAAATGATCTCTATCATTTAAACATTTTGAACAACAATATACGGCCAGAAGTTTTGGACACCAAGTATGTAGACATGTGTTTTGAGTGATCATCTCATTACTAAATATAGGCACTCCACTCTCCACTCTTCTGGTTACAGGCTTTCCAACAGATGATGGAACCTGGCTGCAAGGATTTGCCTCCATTCAGAGAAAAGAAACCCACTATGGTCCAACAATAAACACGTTTACATGCACACTAATATTCCTCTCAATAATGCTTTTTTGGTGCATCCTTTAGACGTGTTTACAGCACATTCAGAATACTCGTGTAAAATTGTGGTTTTACAGCAGTTTGGGCCTGTTTACAGTCAGCCCTGTGCACAACACAATAACAGCACTACAGTTACAGAGATGCATGCCCAAAAGAAAAGCCTATAATTATCAGCAAGAAGAAACACACACCTACTTTATGAAAGACTTGGATATCAACAGTTCTTTTTGCATATGCGCTCCAACCTGTTCAAAAAGATGGTTGAAGGAATAAAAGGTTATGCATGGGTGCATGTTATTGGGAACATCAGTTGAATATTCCTTTTCATTCTAAACAGCTTAATCGGAATATTGTCTTTTTCCTAATAAACCGGAAATATTTTCTGCATGTGATCGTAGTCACTGATGTTGGGTTACAGGGTCTGGCTAGCAGTTGAAGCTCCAGTTCCCTTCCCCTTTTGCTTTGCCATTTTCAGAGTTGGGCGCTCTGTGCTCAACATCACTGATAACTCGTAAAAGGTGTCAAACTAGATGAGAAAAGGCAAAAACACGCTAGTCATTGTCAGATGGCCTAGATGCTGCGTTTGTTGGGATAAAAGTAGCAGCTGGTGGGACACTATCAGGCCGATAACCTGTGGACTGATCATAGCATTGACTGTAATTAAGAAAGAGAGCTAGCCCTGATACCAAAACGGACTGTATTAATTGAATAAAGTTGGTCACCTTACTGGAATTTTGGGTTTGAAAGTACAAGTAATGCAACAACTGGATGATCAGTAGTGTAGAATAAGCAGTAGTGGCAGAGGTTCTACAATGACTAGATGAGACAAAACATTATTTCAGACTGCCATTAAAATATGAGATAAAAGCTTCAAGAAGTTTTTGGATAGAAAGTTCAAATTAATGTCATGAACCTTGTATCTCTGTGAATTGTAGATTACAGCTTTTCAGTGATAGATGATGAAAAGAGTCCCAATCCTAAAGACAGGGCTGTTACGGAATAAGAATATGATATGATGAAACATGCAGGCTCAGGATAGTAAAATAATAATCCAGCAGAAAAACAGATGTGAGGGAAAATATGAGAACTTAGTTTGAGCATTGAGTGCTTGTCTTTGATTAAACAAGATCATTGTCTGCAACACTTTGAAATAAAAATCACTCAGCGTCTCTGAGATGACGGGAAATTTCTCTCTTGACCTTTTTTTTTAGCTGTGAGTTATTTTCTTTGCAGGTAGTGTTTTACTAATTACTGACTATTGTATTGCCCTTATCTTTCTTTTAGCTAAACGTGCTAGTGTAGTTAACAGCTCTTCAAGTATCACATATTACATGTATTGTTTTGTGTTTTGCCCACAGTACAGGTCCCTGACTCTGTCACATCCTCTGCTACTCTCTTCACATACACACTGCTATCCTCGCACACACACTTTTGTAAGTGCAAGTTCACACACACACACACACACACACACACACACACACACGCTCGCACAAGCGCACACACACACTTGGATATAAACTTTGTTTATGGGTGCTAGCTTCTGTGACTGTTGGTGATAAATATGAAAAAAATAAAAATAATAAAACACTGACTTTCACTGGTGTTGATCTGTATTATAGCCAGAGGATAAAACCAGAGCAACACGGGTGTGTTTGTGTGTGTATGTTGTGTGTGTGTGCTTGTGTGTTGGTTGCCATAACCCTGTCAGTTTCGACTCAGGAGCCTTGACACAATAATAAGCCCATCCTCCTCCCAAAGGCCCCAAGTTATATTATAATTCACTGGTCCAAATATGGAAATACAGCCGGTACCTCAGAGATAACAAGGGGGTGTGGTGGGATAGACAGAAGGCACAGTGTGTGTGTGTGTGTGTATGTGTGTGTGTGTGTGTGTGTTTCTACTCAGTGATGCTCTGCCAATCAAACTTTCAAGAGGGGATAAAGAGACAGAGGAAAAGTGAGTTCCTTTGGTCCCTATTATTATGAAATCTCTCCAGTTTCCTGCCAGAGTAAAGCCACTTGTGTCTATTGATGATGTAAGCAACGACACAATAAAGTGAAATACTCTTCTATGCAATGGCACCCGGAGATATATATCTGAATATTAAAAAAAAACTGAAGGATTTATGAGTCCCAAAGTGTGAAATGATATGTGTTATATTCATAGTGCTCCTATCTTCAATATCATTGTCTGTTCTAAAGGGAGATAGTGGCCATTGTTTCAGTGAAGAGCACGTCAAAACTCTTATACATACATTTTTACTTCTGTATTGTGTATTCCTTCCATTATGCCCCATCTATATCTATCTATCTATCTATCTATCTATCTATCTATCTATCTATCTATCTATCTATCTATCTATCTATCTATCTATCTATCTAATTTCTACTGGCTTTGCAATTTGTCTTCTAATTTCAGTGAAATAAAATATGAAATAAAATATACAATATATATATATATATATATATATATCCGTCCTTGTGTCCTTATCTTAATGGAGGAAATATGGTGATGGTCGTGTGACTGATGATACTTTCAGCAGATTTGTGAGCTTTTCTTCAATTCAAATTCACAACAGATTTTTGAGCTGCAGATCTGTTTTGTCTTCATGATTATATGTGCACGCCTGTCTGCACACATGGCAACATCCTTTTTAGCTGATGGCTGCGTGCGCACATGCAGCCCTACCACGTGTGTGTGTGTGTGTGTGTGTGTGTGTGTGTGTGTGTGAGTTTGCTTGGACATTTTTAAAACAGAGCTTGCTGTTTGGCATGCAACGTCCTCACTTAGTCTTTGCTTAAGTATGAAAAATGAATGTTGATGTGACAGTGCTATTCAGATGGGGATGGCTTGCAGCAAATGAGCGCGAGTATGAGTGCAAACTACAAATGAAGCGATGCCTCACTATGTGTGTGTATCTACTTATGCATGCATGTCTTTCACATGTGTACACAACAGACTGTTTGTCAGCATTACAAATGACTATCCTATTAATTAGGAATGATGCCTGAACCGATGGAGACAGCCGGGAGAGAAGTCAGAAGCCGAAAGTTCAAAAAAGGTAATGCTTCAATTAAAATATTCATTAAGACTACCCCGTTTACTCAGTCTGCTGTGACAAATGACTAGCTGCCACTGGTCGGCTTCTATTTGTTCCAACACACACACCCACTACCTGAGTCAACATGTCTCAGAATAAACGCAAATCTGTATTTTTTGACAGAGCAATCTGTCAAAAAACAAGATATGCGACGGAAATCAACAAGGCTCCAATATGCATCTAAAGTGTATGTGTCCGATTGTAAACTGACCTTAAGTGGGTAAATAAATGACTTGATACAGTTGTCACAGCTGCACACATCCTCTGTGTTTTATGAGGTACTTTGTAGCTGTCATTTGTTGGGGCGAAATCACTTTGTTCGCTCTCCAGTCCTGACACAACGGATGCCTTCTATGTGTCTCTGCCTTTCACAAAGTTGGAGACCTTGTAACGAGATTGTCAGGAGTATATGGACTGAGAAATAGAATTTAAACATCAGAACATTTTAAACAATCCTCCTCAAAAACATTTATTTCCATATAAAAGAAACAAGGTTCATCAATCCATCCAATCCTCTGATGGTGGCAACTGTCCACCGAGCCATTTGCTAGGAAATGTAAATGCATACTTGTGCAAGGTTATTTAGTAACGTTGGTAACATTTGTGCTTGTGAAGATGGTGATTTTCCCTAATGCATCGGTAAGTGATGTGTGTTGTGATTCTGTCCTTATAGTTCCTCATTCGAAAGGGAATGAAATGCAGCAGCCATCCTGTTTCTCCCTGTGTTAATGCTCATTATTTTTTGGTGAACCCTTTGATCCAGGGAAGATAAAGAAACACATAAGGTGCTTGGGGACTTTGTCACCAGAAGTAGCGGAAATGAAAATGACTTCACCTCAATAATTATTAAAACTCAGAAAAAAATCACGCCACAATGTGCGACTGTGGCTCAGTGGAAAACAGGGTCGTCCTCCAATCAGAGGATCGGAGGTTCGATCCCCGGCTCCGGCAGTCCATGTCGATGTGTTAAGATAAAATAAGATAAGAAAATCCTTCATTAGTCCTGCAGCGGGGAAATTTACAGGAGTACAGCAGAAAAGAGGATAGTGCAAAATAAAAATTCAAAATAAGTATTATAAATAAGCAAATGAGCAATAAAAACAGTAAAAAACATTAAGAACAGTAGAGATCCACAGTAAAAATATATATACAGACAGAAATTATTATAAATGTTGTATTGCACAGTGTATTGATGTATTAGTGTATTGCTATGCCATTGGTGTGTGGATGTTGTATGAATGTTAGTTAGACTTATAGTCCTGGTGTGCAGGTGGCACAGGAGTGTGTGGACCTGCATGGTAGACCCTGTCATCAGTGTGTGAATGGGTGAATGATATGTGATGTAAAAGCGCTTTGAGTGGTCGGAAGACTAGAGGAGCGCTATACAAATACAGTCCATTTACAATTAGAAGATGATGAAAAAACACAAATATGCTCTATACTACAAAATGAATACTTTATTTCTAAATTAGAATTATCAGTTGTGTGTAATCTCATCCTACAATGATATTAACATACAAGACTACCGACTGAATAAAATAGTTTAAGAAACAACCATCATATAGCAAAATGTAGAACTTATTTCTCCTAATTAATGTGTGTGCTGCATTTGTCTGTCTCCTTCAGAATGACTGATGGTAAACATGACCTCAATAAATAGTTCCATCTCTTAAAACTACACCGGTGGAGTTTGGTGCTTTTGACCCAATACATTGTCTTCATTAAAAAAGCACCAGTTAAAACAGAAACAGAAAACATTTATTTTAGTCATTACGAACAAATCGATTGACAAAGTCATGAGATATTGGAACGATAGAATATAGCACCTGTGAAATATGACATGAAGTGTATACCCCAGTTGGTGGGCTAAGGTTAAAGCATCGTAGAGAGGATCAGCAGAGATGATATCGTCACTCTCCTCAGAGGGAGCAAGCTAAGAGCTCGAGCTCAGTGTTTTCCCAGTTCAGACTTTCACCTCAGCTGCACGGTGAGGTTACACAACTCATCCATCTTGAAAGTCGAGCATACAAAAGGTAAATTTCCCATTAAAATATTAATTAAGTTTAACCCATCTACTCCGTCATCCGTGACAAATTGCTTGGTTAGCGCTGAGCTTGCTTCAACTTTTTCTTCTGCAGTTCCCTGACTCATCATGTGTTACAATGCGCAGAGCCACTGAGTCCCACTTCTGTTTGATTTTCCAAAGAAAAGTGTCCATTTGTTCATTGTTATCTTTAAGGAAACTCTGCCGTCTGCTGCGCTTATATCTTTAAATACACACGGAGGAACTGCAGCTTCATGAACCGTCTTTGATGCGTTCAGGCGCTTGATCTGCAGTAATAAACTGGGACTGTGTGATGTATGATCTGATGCTGCTTTCTAAAGGGGGATGTGTCTGGTCACATCACAGTAATATATAAACTATTAACGTTTACATCATTGTGATCTACAGTAAATTCAGGATAACATTAAGCTAGAATTCCTCCGAATTCAGTCCTGGTTGATCGGTGCAGTAACCGTGGTTACTCCCACAGCAAGTACAGTGTAATGCTACAGGTGCCAGAATGTAAGCAGCTGTTTGGTCTGAAGTACAACAGGAGAGCAACTGGTGTATGCGTTTACAGTGCTGCCAAACAAACACGTTTTTTTTTAATTAAAGACGCCAGTCAATAATTGGCCTTTTTGATTTTCTCCTGCACATGGGAACATTAACGCTGAGGCGTTGGAGATGTGCGGCGTGTCGCCTGCAGCTCTTCATCAAACAGTGTCTGCTGCTGACTGTTCCATTGCCCCCTTAAATGTTCCAAATGTTGAAAATGACAGCTGTCTTCTTCTGTAGACACGTTTATGATGAACGCTAACGTCGGAGACAAACACATTGCATTTCCCGAGACTGCTTCAAATTAAGAGCCCCCCCCCGGGCTTCACCAGATGTGAACGAGCAACAACAAACGTTGACTTTACATCAACAGTAAACAGTGAGGCTGATATAAATTAATTATGAATAATACTTGCACCGATTATGAACTGATGGACCACTGGGATCAGATGCCTGATTCCATCGCACTTCTCATGGCAGTGTCATCATGGCCTCTGTACTGTGACATCTTGGAAGTGAAGATGTTTTCTAAACCAGTTCACTTTCCAACCGGAAACGTTAGTATTCACATCAGGCAGGCTGGTCTTAACCAGCATTCGTTGCAATACCTACAAAGATAGTTCTCCGTAGTTCGTAGATATCCAACATTTTTTTTTTTTATATATAGTTTTGTTGCCTCAACCTAACTGAGTTTCCTGTGAAGATGGAACTTTACTTTGAAAAGAACTGTGCAGTGCATGATTGTGCTGATAGAATGTGTTCACTGAACGTGGTCGAGTTTCTGGTAAACGGTGATCTGAATCTATCTGTCTCCAACTAATGAAGGTAAATGTGAGCGTGGTGGCTAGCACAGCAGAATCACTGTCCACTCCATCCCCGCATCCAAAGTCGAAGAAGTCAACCTGCCCGGCGTGTTAGATGTGGGCGCATATAAAATAATTTTTAAAAAAAAAACTGAAGAAAAACTGAACTATTTCATTTGAATCTGTGTTAGGTGATCATTGAGCTCGCTCTTCTGTAACGTGAACTTGCACAACACTAACACTGAATGAAACTCTTCTATTGAGTGCAACCAAATGTCTAGTCTTACAGATAACTAACAACCTATAAATACTGTGAATAAACAATGTATATTGATTTACTCAAAGTCCCTGATTGCTCATCCAGTCAGGAAAAGGTCCATCTAAGAGAACCTTTGTCAGAACCCTTCTGGAGGGAGCCACAGTTCCACTTTGTGCAGCTGGAGAACAGTGAAAAACCTCCACAAACACAATGGAAACTTACACCAACAACAACAACTGCACAACATTTTCATTCACTCCCCAAAAAGAGAGAGACAACTATTAACTATAAAAGCAGACAACAGGAGCAATCTTTTTATGATAATTTCTTTCACTCTGAAAGATCTTTTTTTTACATTCACTCTGACAAGTTTTTTTAAGTACTGATGTTCCAAAGACGTTTCCACAGCAGCTGTAGATGAATTACATCCTGTCAATATGAATTCCTTTCAAAACACAATTTGCAAAGTGAAACATAGGGACGGACGACAGAATGAGTGTGAGTAATGAAGGGTGTGTATGTGTGTGCTTCTTCAAACCATGGGTACATGCATGTGTGTAGCTGTCTATCATTGTTTTTTACGTGCATGTGAGTACAGTTAAGTGAACTAAAAGACACATTATTTGTATTTCCTTTTAAATTATGCATTTACTGAGGCATTGGAAATTGACGTAACAGTGAAACAACAAAAAGCAAACTAAACATCATAAAACATGTTTTCAACATGTATTGTATTTCACTTTATTTGTTTGATTTGTTTTCATTTAGGCATTTAATATCTTCCATATCTGCGTGACTTGTGTGCTAATGGGGTTTGCTTATTGAACGTTAAATTGCAGAAAATGAGAGATGGAAAGAAGCAGCTCTGCTCAGTGTGTGTGTGTGTGTGTGTGTGTGTGTGTGTGTGTGTGTGTGTGTGTGTGTGTGTGTGTGTGTGTGTGTGTGTGTGTGTGTGCTTGCTGAGCCTAAATGAGGTGGAGGTGTGCTCTAATTAGGTGCTGGAGGCAGGATGGATTGAGAAAAGGAGTAAGAAAAATAGAGGTATTTTAGGCTGACGTAAAAGAGACAGCACCAGCAGGAGAACAATAAACTGTTTTTGACAAGCGATAAGTATTTCAGATTCCCAGAAGCAAAATAATGATTTCAAGGTGGTTTACTGCTCTTGAAATATCCATTTTTAATGCAACCTTTGGTCATAAACAAGACAAAAAAAACAACATCTATATGTGTGAAAAACAGGTTTATTAGGGAAATGAGATGTTTTGACAATTACTAGTCTCCGACAGGAAAGAGAGGAAACCAAGACAATTAAAAGGCCTCCTGACTGCTGCTGTCAGTGGGCGTTTTAGAACAGCTCACACTTTAATCTAACGGTCCTGATAGAAACCGGGTTCATGACTGATGGCCACTTGAGCCAGCTATAATGAGACATGGTAGGCTAAAGTTTAGCAATAAAAAGAGTGATGAAATATAAAGCCTGGACATTTAACATATCATACTCAATCATCATACAAGGGAAGAGGAGAAAATCCAAAGCATCCATGGTGAAGACTTTTTTTCCCCTTAAAGGGGAAGGAGACTCTACACATCTTTCATTGCACAAAGCACAGCTGCACAAACGGCAGAGACCAAAAACTACGAACCTACAGAAAGCCTAAATATGTTCACCGACATGAATGTCTTGTAAGACAAACATTGGTAGCTGACGATGTTGACCCTCTGAACCAAAACTGACCACGACGCCCCCTCCTCTCTTTGTTTTCCACCCTGTGAGCTCTGCAAAGCCATTGCTGTCTCACAAAGGCAACATAATAATAATAATTTAAAGTCTTACGTGTATTACTTATGAGTCACGAGTCAAATTGTGTTCTTTCTTCCACCAGCTTTGTTACAAGAAGTGTTACCATGGCAACACACTTCCCAATTCAAACTCTGAAGCCGTCCTTGATGTTGCCAGTTCCCTTCTAAAATTCTACAACAGCAACGTTTATTTCTAAAAGGCAGACGGCTCCTCATTGTCAGGGACATTCCATTGAAGCAGTAGCTCACGAACGGTCGAGGTTTGTCGTGATTATAACACAGTGACAAGGCTTTGTTCAACCTGATGCAAAGCGGACGCAATATTTATATTAATAAATAATAATCTTGCTCCTCACACGTTAATGTTTACATTAAGAGGCGGCATTAGCAGCTGACTTTGTTAAGTTTTTTTTCTCAGAAGCGAATTTAGATGTCATAGCAGTGGTATGTGGTTATTATATCGCTGCTCTTTTAGTTTAAAAGCTCTGATAACTCTACCAACTCGCAATGGATCCTGAAAGGCATCCCCCTTCTGATGCCAACACACAAAGGCATCCTTTCGCAACCGTATGCAAATAACTCTACCCAACTAACTCCAAAGTTAACTCACCCGCGTCATTGTTAGATGGTCAGAGCAACTGATGTTATATAAAGAGCAAGATGGTCTGCTAGAGCGGTAACTAGAGCGTCATAGTTCGAAGCTTAGGGACGCTGACCGAGCTGGGCGTGAGAATGTGTTGACTGTATTCTAGCAAACAGCAGACACTGTTAGAGACTAGCTGGGTAACATAGTGGAGCATTTAGCAGCTAAAGAGACAGATATTTTCCTGAAGAGTTGATTATGACCAGATCTAAAAGAGGGAGAACATGGACTTGCGTTCATCAGGTGGACACAATCATAACTCCGAATGAGTGATCATGTTTCTCTGTGCCTGCTGGGTGTAATGTTTGCTCCTGCAAGGGGCTGAGGGGAAGGCTAATCAGAGGCATCTACATTCCTGCCAGGGGGCTCCACCCACTCCCAGATGAGAGAACTGGAACAGGTGTGGGAAGAGACACACCTGGAGCTGATCTCCTCATGGGGGGGGGCTGGTATGTAGAGCAGCGGCCACGCTGAGGTAGTTTTGATTTTCTAGTTTGAAACAGGGCTCCTAGATTTTCACCTGTGACCTGACTTTGTCTTTGATTGCTGTGCTGCCACTATTTTACTTGTCTTTTGTAAGTGTGCGATCCTGTCACACTTACAAAAGAATGACATGCCCAGATGAACAGGGTGAACGCTATAAGTAATAGATATATAACTTATTGATATATACCATAAAACCTCCACAGTTGATTATTTCATTTAAGGAGCAGTGTCTAAATTATAGGGGATCTATTGACATTGAATATACTATTATTAAGTATGTTTTATTCGTGTTTAATCACCTGAAAATGAGAATGATGGTGTTTTTGTGACTTGAATGAGCCCTTCATATCTACACACGGAGCAGGTTGTCTTCACAGAGCCAGCTGCCATCTACAGTGGCCTAGAACGGACAAACCAAACACTGGCTCTTGATAGGGCCATTTGTGTTTTCACGCATGTTTTTGCGTTGGCCAAAGTGGCTCCCCTACACGCTCGGCACAAGGTAGAAGTTTCAGTTCAGTTTCACCGCTGGATGATGCCAAAATAATACACACTAGAGTTTTACAGACAATTATGTTTGTATAACAAGTTTTCTGAAAATGTTTGTTTAAATATGCACATTAGGGAGTATATTATCAAAGTTGTGGAAAATTAAGAGTTGACATATTAGAGTACATATATATTCACACATATTCTAAATGGAAATTCTCGAGTTGATCAAGTTTTCTGAATGTTGTATAGGCAAATGAAGCCTTAGTTTCATGTTTTTGATGAATTTAGGGGAAATTTACAGACACAAATTGACAAAGTAGTAAAACAAACACCTGCATGTGTATTTTAGATCTTTCATTTCCACATTTTGAAAGAAGATATTTCAAGACAAAAATCTAATTTATGACCAGTTCATGAAAAAGAATAGTGTCTCCCTGTAAACTCAACATATTCACATTGAAAAGGGGTGCGGCATAGAAAACACACCAGTGTTAGTTTTACAGTGTGTGTTTGTACGCCGTGACAGACAAAGGATGCAGTGATAGTGGTGCTTATCATTTCCTTATTAGTCGAAATCACTCAGCTAATGAATTGTGATAACAAAAAGTGAACAGCAGGATATTGAAAAATGGTGAAAGTGATTGCAGGCAATTAATTAAAGTAAATTCAAATTTGAAACTTAACCTTTATCTGCTGCTCGATATCTGAAGGCCTCTGTATTTTATTAATGGTGGGTGGCTGTAGTCATTAATTATATTAAGAAGGTACACACTTCGTATTACTGTATTGTGTGCAGCACTGGCTTGTATCATACCATTTCACTGTATTTGCTCACATCTGTTTATGCATTCAGAGAGTAAAGGACATGTTTGGGTGAAGAATTGTCAAGCAGCAGAAAACATCAGTAGACTTTCTCTTTGTGATGGCTGGGAAACCATGTTTGATCATCTACAAGGCAGTGTATGCATGTGTGTGTGTCTGTATGTGTTAATGTACGTGTGTGTCACTGACGTGCTACAATAAGCGCATTGTTTCCCTTCCTGTTCCTGTTGCCAGCAATCTGATAGCGTACTTTCGCAGCTCCAGCTAAAACTAGTCAATTGTGGGATGTTCTTTATTATAGCGGCTAATTATCTGCTTTACTTTTAAACATTTAAACACTTATAGCTCTCACCCTCTTTTAGCGACTTCTCGTTCTAGTTACTTGCATTCACGGGGCCAGAGCGGGCGACATTGAATCCCACTTAAAACTGCTGGCTAAGGCTAAACGTAAATACAGTAAGATTGTTATTCAAGCTGATTACATCGGGTGTCATTACCGCGACTAAAGTTAATGTGGAATCGGTGTGTTCGTACGCAAAGACAAAGTCAGACTCCGTAGTGTTCTCTGGCCCTCTCCCTAACCTGGTCAATGATGAGATGTATAGCTGCATGTCATCATTCTGCCGCTGGCTGTCGAGGTGGTGTCCAGCAAACAATGTGGGCTTCGTAGACAATTGGCAGACTTTCTGGGGAAGCCTGGTCTGATTAGGAGAGACGCCATTCATCCCACTTTGGATGGAGCGGATCTCATATCTATAAATCTGACCCAGTTTATTAGTGGACCTAATCCATGACAACCCAGAGTTCAGACCAGGAAGCAGAGTTGCAGTCTTTCACACTTCTCTGCACTTCCATTAGAGCAGTTACCCACACAGTTACCCACACAGTTACCCACACAGTTACCCACACAGTTACCCACACAGATACCCACACAGTTACCCACACAGTTACCCACACAGTTACCCACACAGTTACCCACACAGTTACCCACACAGTTACCCACACAGTTACCCACACAGTTACCCACACAGTTACCAGTTACCACAGTTACCCACACAGTTACCCACCCAAAACCCTATAGAGACTGTGTCTGCCCCACGGCCACTTCAATTATTTAAATCAAAAGTCAACAGAAGAGGAGTTATACAAAACAACCTAATACAAGTTAAGGCAACCAACGCAACAGTGCATCAAAACAGGACAATTAAATGTGGACTCTTAAATATTAGATCTCTCTCATCTAAGGCTGTACTAGTCAATTATTTAATATCAGATAATCATATTGATTTATTTTGTCTAACTGAAACCTGGTTGTGTCATGAATGAATCAACTCCTCCAAGTCATTTTAATACTCATATTCCTGGAGGCACAAGCCTATTAATAAACCCTAAACCTAAATTAAATCATAACTCATTTGAAAGCCTTGTTCTTAGTCTTTCAAACCCGAGTGGGAAAGCATTACAGCCAGTTCTATTTGTTAAAGTGTACCACGCACCAGGTGCATTTTAATATTCATGTGGATGTCAATAATGATTTTGGCCTATGGCATTGAAATAGAAAATCTAATTGTCTTTTCACAGAACCCTCTATTGGAGCATTACCTAATAACTTTTGAATCCTTTCTACCAGAGTGTACGCCATTAGGCAAAAGTTTCTACACTAGATGTCTATCTGATAATGCTGTAGCTAAATTTAAAGAAGCGATTTCTTCAGGGTTTTATTCAGTACCATTGCTCAATATAACAGAGGACTCCTACGCTAACTTTAGTTTGTCCCAGATTGACCATCTTGTTGATAGTGCTGCATGCTCACTGAATGACACTAGACTCTATAGCTCCTCTAAAAAAGAAGCTAATAAAAGAAAGGAGGTTTGCTCCATGGTATAATCCTCAAACCCGCGAATTAAAGCAAACATCACAAAAACTTAAAAGGATATGGCGTTCCACCAATACGGAAGAATAGCTGTTAGTCTGGCGAGACAGTCTTAAAATATATAAGAAGGCACTCCGTAATGCTAGAGCAGCCTATTATTCAGCATTAATAGATTTGAATAAGAACAACCCTAGGGTTCTCTTCAGCACTGTAGCCAGGCTGACAGAGAGTCACAGCTCTGTTGAGCCGTGTATTCCTATAAACCTCAGTAGTAGTGACTTCATGAACTTCTTTAATGATGAGATTCTAACTATTAAAGACACAATTAATAATCTCCTGCCCCAAAAAAATAGAAATGCCCTCCTAATGTCATCAGACCAAGGACTTGTCTCTGTACTTGTATTGTTAGACCTTTGTGCTGCGTTCGACACCATTGACCATCAACCCTAACCCTAACCCTGGTCAGCATGATGACAGACTGTGGTCTCCGCTGTTGTTGTACAGTCTGATGGCAGTGGGCACAAATGAGCGTCTGAAGCTCCGTCCTGCTCTTTGGTGGAATCAGCTGATGACTGAATGAGCTGCCCAGCTGCCACAGTTCCTCATGGAGAGGGTGAGAGGGATTGTCCAGGATGGCTCCGAGTTTGGCCTTCATCCTCCTCTCACCCACTGACTCCAGACTGAGACAGAGGCTGGAGCATCTAATAGGCATTAAAGGAACCGCACTTAGCTGGTTTAAGTCGTATTTATCAGATAGATCTCAGTTTGTATGTAAACAATGAAACCTCGATGAAAACCAAAGTCAGTCACGGAATTCCACAAGGGTCTGTTCTTGGACCTATTTTATTCACCTTATATATGCCTCCTTTAGGGAATAGTATCAATAAACTTTCATTGTTATGCAGATGATACCCAATTATATCTATCCATCAAGCCAGACTAAACCAACCAGTTGGCTAAACATTAACGCATGTCTTAAGGACATGAAAACTTGGATGACCTGCAACTTCCTGATGGTAAACTCAGACAAAACTAAAGTTATTCCACTCGGCCCAGAACATCTCCAAATTCAATTATCTAACGATATAGTTTCTCTAGATGGCGTTGCTCTAGCATCCAGCACTACCGTTAAGAACCTTGGAGTTATCTTTGACCAGGATCTGTCTTTTAACTCTTATATCAAAACAAATCTCAAGGACAGCCTTATGTAACATTTCGAAAACCAGGCAGATCCTGTCTCAAAGCGATGCAGAAAAACTAGTTCATGCATTTGCTACCTCTAGACTAGATTACTGTAACTCCTTATTATCAGGCTGCTCTAATAGGTCTCTAAAATCTCTACAGTTGATCCAGAATGCTGCAACACGTGTTCTAACAAAAACTAAGAAAAGAGATCATATTACTCCAGTATTAGCTTCTATGCACTGGCTCCCTATTAAATCAAGAATAGAATTTAAAATCATTCTCCTCACCTACAAAGCTCTAACTGGCCAGGCACGTCTTATCTTAAGGAACTTATAGTTCCATATTACCCAACTAGAGAGCTGCGCTCCCTGAATGCAGGGTTACTTGTGGTTCCTAGAGTATATAAAAGTAGGATGGGAGCCAGAGCCTTCAGTTATCAGGCTCCTCTTCTGTGGAACCAGGTTCCAGTTTCAGTCCGGGGGGCAGACACACTCACCACTTTTAAGAGCAGGCTTAAGACTTTCCTTTTTTTATAGCGCCTACAGTTAGGGCTGGCTCAGGTTTGCCTGGGAAGAAGCCCCTAGATATGCTGCTATAGGCCTAGACTGCCATGCGACCTAGGATACACTGAGCTCCTCTCTCCTCTTCTCTCTTTCTCCATTTTTATGTATTCATGTCCTATTTATGCACATTACTGACTTACAAACGCACATGGACACACAAACACACAACCACACACACACACGTACCAGGTTTTAATGCATGCATAGTTACGGATCCCACCATCGTTAATAGTTAGAAGGGCCATGACTTAAAATGCTATCAAATCTATACTTTACAATTATTAAAGCTGACAATGATTATGTTTTGGTTGAGCTCTTAAAATAGGAGGTTGGAGCATTGTACTGTATAAATAAAATTGCATGCCTTAGAGGTAGTCTGGACGCCATAGTTTCAATGAAATCAAAGTGGTTCATCTTAGTCATCCCCAGTATGAATCTGCATAACACATGTCATGACAATATGCCCATTAGATCATAAATAATCATGTTATTGAAATTGACATTTTGACCTGATGATTGCCATAGTGATTGCTTGATGGAGTATTGATTTCACCCTGACCAACAATGACTGACTGTAATGACATTTTCAGTTGACATTGATACTGCAGACAGTGCTATTGAGCAACTTTACAAGGAAGAGTAAACAGTGAATATGGAGCATCGGAATTATGCAAAATGACAACAGTAAATAAAAGACAAGGCAAAAAATATGTTTTTATTTCGCACAGAGTGCACCAAGACACGCATTTTTTTAACACAAGACCCTGGGGAAAAAAAAGGTATCATGAACCTTTGCGACTGTAAAAATGTTTTTATGATTTTCAACTTGTTTGTCCAACTGGTAAGAGGCCCCGGGGTAGACCCAGAACACGCTGGAGAGATTATATATCTCGTCTGGCCTGGGAACGCCTCGGGGTTCCCCAGGAGGAGCTGGAAAGTGTTGCTGGGGAGAAGGACGTCTGGAGGACCCTCCTTAGCTTGCTGCCCCCGCGACCCGGCTACGGATAAGCGGAAGGAGATGGATGGATGGATGGATGGAACTTGTTTGTAGTTTGAAGAACCCAAACATCTCATTGCTGACACACATGGAACACGAACACATTGTTTGTTTTCGTGAGTTGTTTAAAGTAATCTTCTTGCATGGACTCCTTCATTGTCACATTCCCTGAGCCAGTTTGCCACACAGATACTGTCCTGTACTTAAAAGTAAAGTATACAAAGTAATAAATATTTATTGTAAACCTTTTCAAATGGAAACACTTAGAGTAGACAGTGTACCGCAGGGTGCCTGTTTACTTGTCAGAACTGTGGCTGTTGTTAGCAGCCGTCAGTACTGTTGCTGTTGCATTGTGAGCCGATTGGATGCACTAGATAATGCACAGGGGCGGCTGTGGTGTAGTGGAGAGCAAGGTAGTTCTCCAATCAGAGGGTCGGTGGTTCGATACCCGGCTTCGGCAGTCGATGTGTCCTTGGGCAAGACACTTAACCCCAAGTTGCTCCTGAAGGCTTGCCATCGGTGTGGACTGGATGTTGCATGAATGTTAGTTAGAGTCTGATGGTGGCACCTTGATGGTAGCCTGTCATCAGTGTGTGAATGGGTGAATGATATGTAATATACTACTGATTGTAAGTCGCTTTGGATAAAAGCGTCTGCTAAATGACTGTAATGTAATGTAATGTAATGTAATGTAGATAATAAGTGTAGCACCCCAACACTCTATAGCAGACATACGCTGCTCTTTAAACGTTGTAACTGGAATGATGGGGTGTTTGAGTTTGTGTTTATAAAAAGGTAGCTACCATGAAGGTTTACCTGTTTTGGCTAATATTTATTTAACCCTATTACTCAACAAAAAAAAACACTGAGCAACAGCTCTATACAATTAGATCAAACTCTATTTAAACATAACATAACATTTCATGATGAAGGCACTTGCAAATGACAAGGTAAACCATACTTTGGTGTTTCAATATTACCTCTTTACTTAAGATTTAATTTAATTTATTTTTTTGTCTTTTTACAAAAAGTACCAAAACACTGGCATTATTTTAACTAAATTACTTTCAGTTTTAATTGCCTTCCTGAGTTATTTTATTTAAACTTTTTAATGAACTATTAAGAACATCTTTTAATCCCTAACTTTTTTTTTTTACCAGGGTTACATAAGTATGATTTATTTACCACCTTTAACTTTCTCAAGTAACACTCATCTGAGAGTGAGTGATTTTATATATTCAGAGGAAAATTGTATATTCTTCATCTAAAAAACAAACCAACAAAACGTATGAACTCGCATCTCATCAATAATTATGCTGTCAGCAAAATAACACCTTCCATGTGGTGTTTCATTATAGCAGATCACTTCAGTCAATACATTTTACTTTAAAACAGCAATGTTAAAGTGAAATATATTTATAGTTAGGAGGTAAGCAGCAAATGGACATTGGCACACATGCAAGCATTTCTCCATTTAATCTAGGATTATTACAGCTGCTGTTTTATATCTTCTTTCTGATCAAAGTTGTGGTTACAATTCCACATACTTCCCCATACAGTCACAACATCTCTGACATTTTCATTAATGCTGCCATGATAAGTTTTAAATAACCCAGAAAAACATAAAGGAAGAAAGCCAGAAATAAAGGGTTATATACCTCTGTACCTATGTAGAGACTTGGAACACCCCCACACTGAACTCCTCCTCTCTATCTCTTTGACCTCCTTCCAACCTCCATTATTTTATCTGAACATACTGAATCACCTGATGCTTTCATGTGATAATAGCAATTGGTTTGTGTGTGTGTGTGTGTGTGTGTGTACATTTTACATTACATTACAGTCATTTAGCAGATGCTTTTATCCAAAGCGACTTACAATCAGTAGTATATTACATATCATTCACCCATTCACACACTGATGACAGGCTACCATGCAAGGTGCCATTACATTACATTACATTACATTACAGCCATTTAGCAGACGCTTTTATCCAAAGCGACTAACAGGAAGTGTATTCAACATAGGTATTCAAGAGAACTACTAGTCACCAGAAGTCATAAGTGCATCTCCTTTCTTAAACAAGCATCTTAAAGCATAAACCAGAGCAAAAGTATAGTGCAGAGGCAGATTACTACGAAAACAATAATTGCAACAGACTAATACGAATACAATAAGTGCTACAAACTACTACGAATAGGATAAGTGGAGTAAAGGAATACGAATTCAATAAGTGCAGCGAACTGATACGAATACAGTAAGTGCAACAACTAATATGAATACAATAAGTGCTACGAGGAAGGCTCAGGGTAGTGCTTCTTGAAGAGGTGAGTTTTCAGCCTGCGTCTAAAGATGGGCAGCGACTCTGCTGTCCTGACGTCGGTGGGGAGTTCATTCCACCACTGAGGGGCCAGGACAGAAAAAAGCTGTGACCGGGTGGATCGGCCGCAGGGACCTCTGAGCGACGGGGCAACCAGTCGCCCGAGGCAGCAGAGCGAAGTGGTCGGGCGGGGGTGTAGGGCTTGACCAAGGCCTGGAGATAGGAAGGAGCTGTTCCTTTCACTGCCCTGTAGGCTAGCACCAGAGTCTGTAACTGGATGCGAGCTCTTACAGGGAGCCAGTGTAGAGAACGGAGAAGGGAAGTTGTGTGGGAGAACTTGGGGCGATTGAACACCAGACGTGCTGCAGCTTTCTGGACGAGCTCCAGAGGTCTGATGGCCGACGCCGGGGCTCCGGCAAGTAGTGAGTTGCAGTAGTCCAGGCGGGAGATGACCAGAGCCTGGATGAGCACCTGCACCGTCTCGAACCACCGACCCTCTGATTGGAGAACTACCTTGCTTGATTTATCCGCCTCACAAATCTGACAAACAAAATCAGCCAGTCACTAGTATACGTGTTTTTGCTCAACCAAAGACTGATTCTGAGGGAACCTAAGAGATGTTTATCAGTCAGCTTGATCTCACAAAAATACGGGGAATAACCATGAGCTCTTGACGATGTATTACATATTTATCCAATACAGTCTCATGGCAGTTTGTGAAATAGTCATGAAATGCAATCTATTGTTTTTTTTAAGAGCTACACCAATTGTCCATTTATTTTTCTCAATATTTGATACTAAATCACTGATGCGGGTGAGTTTAATTTGTGTGTCCTCTGCAAAAAAGGATTCTTATTGACTTTCCATTGATTTTGTGCTGAACTTAATCTGAGTTCACTATACAGGATACCAATGGATTGCTTCTTCTGTCTATTTCACAATCTGGCATAATATTTGGCTGGATATTAAATATACATGGTACCACAGTAAGAAACATGACAGGAGACATTATGTAATGTAACCAAAAGTCAATGTTGCTTCATTCTAAAGTACATGCACAATTGTTTTAGCCCAGACCACAATGTTTTTTTTGCCTTAACCTAACAAAGTAGTTTCGTTGCTTAAGCCTAAATTGTTAATTGTGGTGGTGGCATTAAATTGTCTTGCTGTACCAGCATGTTATTTTAACACATAATGTCCCACCACATAATGTGCAGTTAAAAGGTTGGGGTCTTTACATGTATATCTGTGAGATCACGTTAGTAGCAGTAAGTATCTGTTCATGAATAGTCTAATGACGTATTGGTCCATATGATGGCAAAGTAATTCATTTAAATTATTTTAATATTTAGTTGTGGCTCCTCCGAGCGAAGCAAATTAGCCAATTAAACAATAGCGTTTGCTGTTAGCATACGTATTATATAAATATATTGCATAATGTGCTGTGTTAGATTAACAAGCAGTTAACACACAGTTGTTGCTACCCACATTTGACAAGATAACTGCGTTAACAGAGTGACGTTGCTGCGATAAAAGCACGTGGGGTCCTGTTAAATGATAACAGGATAATATCCTGTTATCATTTAAATAATGATAACAGGATATTACTATATGTCCCCTTTGACCAAAAGATGAGTAACAGTGGCTGAGTAAGATTGCTTCTGACTTTTAATCAACCGTTTGTCTGCCGTGGAACCGGACAAACGGTAAGAAGAGAATGTGTATTAGTGTGTTTTAGTATTTAGGGGTCATTTAAAGGTTGTGGTCTCAAAAGGCCGATGGCAGCATTTGAAATGTTTACCACCTGATGTATGCATTGTTTTTATTTTCCTGGAATTGTCTCTGGCAATGTAACATAGACTATACCTATATTAAACTCAAAATGATGGCAACAACAAACTCTTTCTCTCACAAAATATTACGTTAATATCAGAATCTATCAAGTACGCCAATAAGTTAAATATATTATATTATGATTAGGCATTAAAATGAGCAAATCGTGTGTCTGTTATGTCAAAAAAGTAAATATAAAGATTGTCAACATGTTACAATAACTTTGACCTTTGATCATTCCAGTACAGATGTCCTAAGTCCCAGTTACCATCACAGACAAAGGTCACGTCCATGTCTCTCAAATCTTATGAAAAACATAAGATTAGAGAAGACGGAAAATCCTTCTCTTATCTTTCTGAAAATGTCTAATATCATTCAGGCTTATTAAAGATAATGTTGTTATGTTTGATTCTAAATTAACTTGTGAATAGATGTGTGTTCACCGTCTACCAAATACCACCAGATCCACAAAAGTGGATAGTCCATCTTGTGTTGTGTGTTGCTGTTCAGCAGCTCGGATTGCCAAAACCCCAAGATCAGAGATACAGTGCAGCTTCAAAAAATACTTCTGAATGACCTTTGAAGAGTATTGACTAAAAGCTATCTTCAAATAGGATACTTGTACTTGTAGAGCAAGACCTGCAGTGTTGTAACTAAGTTTGAAAAATAAAACTTCTAAAACCTTCCACGAAATTTGTCTGTTTGAGTTTATGGAGAAAGATTTTAGAGGGATTTCTTAAGTATCAAGCACGATTGTTTTTTTTTATTAAAGAATAGTGTAATCGTATTATCTTTAACCAAGCAACCAATTTACTTCCTGTTTACATCAGCACCCACATGCTCAGTGTATGTGAATAGTCACGTGATATTTGTTTTCAGGAGAGCAAATCTGGAAAAACGATGCTGAAACGCCTGTGTGGATGGAGATCATTTTTGGTTTAAAATCGCGGTTTAAAATGAAATGAAGTAGTGTAGACTTGCCCTAAGGCCCAATCTCAATGTCCACACTCACAGACTTGTGGACTTTGCGGGAATGATCTCAAAGTCTGGGAGGCTTAGGGCTGTCCAACTGTCAAATCATCAAGTGCTTGAGGGCTCTCACGCAGACATGTTGAGCCCTTTATGCACACATTCCATATGTATGTAAAATGAAAAAAATCATTTTAAACAAACCTCAGGCTTTACAAAAGCCATAATGTTACATACTTAATACTTTAAGTTCATTTAGCATATAATTATTTAATTCAATGTTATGCAGAAAGTGGGAAATCCACAGTGTTGAGTGGGCATGTAGTATTTCCTGTTACTGACCTGTCTAAATATTCACTCATGTATTAATGATGACCATGATGATTCTCTAACCTTAACTGACTGGTCGAGATGCCTAATCTTTACCTTAAGCAAAATGTGTTTGCCAAAAACTGACATTGGAACCTTCATTTTAACGTAGTTTTCATTTGCAGACTTTGTAGAGAGTGAGAATTTTTTAAATATTGGCATTGGAGGCGAAAAAAATGTAAGTGAAGATGAACCTGGGTCTTGAAGACCTGCCTAATATTTGTTTACCTTTTGTTTTGGTTGAGTGAAAAGTGAAATATTCTGTTATCAGTGTTACCTCACCGTTAACAAAGTTCCATCTAAGGCTCATCAAATGAAGATTTCAAAAACAAGACCCAATTTGTGATAAAGAGAAGCTAATCCAACAAATTGGCTCACTTGTCTGTTCACACATTTACTAGATTCACCGTTGTAGGCATCTTGGAATATGACGGTACCTTTGTTTGGAGAACAACTTTGTTCTCATTCAGCATTTGATGGAGAAGCAACTGTGTTGTGTTGAACATATTGGCAGCCATATGGTGTCTATTTAGGATGCTTTGTAAGTCCGGAAGAACAATTAGAGGAAAGCCTGGAGCCTGCTTTAGAAAGTGTAGATGTGATACATATAAACTGTGTAAATAGTAGTGGCTGACACACAGTCAGGGGTTAGAGATGTTGATGAACAACAAAGAGCTCCAGGTTGAAATGCTGCTATAGACACCACCTGCTCAGCAGTGACTGCAAGTGTGAATGTGGTAACTGAGAAACATGCAATGAAATGATTGTGTAGGAGGATTAGCATGTTAGTGTCATGTGATTCATGATTTGTCCAACAGTTTTTTCAGAGAAAAGTTTGTGTAATTATTTTAGGTGTGGTTATTTGAAATATCAAGTACCATAAGTGCTCTTTTTTCACTTGGTACAACAGCTCCCAACTACAGCAACTTTATTTTATTTTTTTACAGTATGAACTCAAAATGATCTTTAATAATATTTCAAATTTCACAAAAAAGACATTATTAATATATATTGTTTCCAACAGTGTAATTCCAATAGAATCAGCGAGTCTGGTCACCTGAATGGAAATGTTCTCTCTCACCTGATTTGAGGGAACTTTAATTGGAGCTGATGATTTCTGCATCTTATCTACACAGCAGTGAAGGGTACCTGAGATAGTTAAAATATAACCCGCCATAATATAAAAATATGAAAAGAGACATTATAGGTCCTTGTACAAAAAAGGTGAGGGACTGCTGCACAAGCCATCAAGACAGTACAGATTTGTTCAAGAACATCTAAAAAGTGTAGAGATTTCCCAATTTCTGTTGACTCTATACTTACATAATAGATAGCATGTTGATCACTATATGGATCACCATTCTTTTGTCATAGCTGCACCTATCCACATATAATGCAACAATGTATGAACAGCATTACATTTAGGGAACTATTGAGGTGAGTTGAGTAATTGGGGCACTTGAGCCATCCCTTGTTTCATTACTGTATTATAATCTCATGAACTTTTTCTCAGAGGCGAGTGGTTTAACGGTTTCAAGGTCCCCCTTCATCTATCATGGTGCACGTGTGAAGTCTGACAGAAAGGCTGCTGCTTTGGGAACAATGTGAGGAAATTCTCCAAAAAACTTCAAATTGATGATGACTAGGTTCAATTATGATTGACAGACTAGCCCCGGCATTCACAGAGCACCTACTTGCAATAAGTTACTGCTTTAGGCTTCTAAACAGGGAAAATAAGGTGGAAAATAAAACACACCTAATAAAATGCAGAAAAATAAGAATAAAAAAAACAGGTCTCAAATCTCTTCTACTTTGTTATTTTCTTTTCTACAGCAGTGGTGGAGATTTGGATATTTAAGAGGAAAAATAGTAAAGTATTTTGCTTCAAGTGCAGTCTCTAGCAATCAGAGTGGAGCTCTCTGAGGCTGTAAATAAACACAACAGAAGCTACTCTCCCTGACGGACAGCCTCACCACCGCTATTGATTTCACCGAAATCTGAGCGACGTCAAATTTATTTTCTCTTTTTTAGAGAGTGACATTCTAGAGTGAGACTTGCTGTTGAGTTTATTTATACATCAATCAGTTAAGCTAAGTAGTGAAATGTCAATCAATGAGTCCCCCAGTCAATCTCTTAGACAGTCAATCAGGCAGCCAGCTGCTGCTTCAGTCAGACAGAAACGAGGTCAATCTAAAAACTCAGTCAGGCCTGTCGGCAGGAGGGAAGCCGTTCACCCCATCAAGCCATTGAACCTGGCACATCGCTGCAGTTTTGAATATACCGGTCTGTCGACAGCTTAGATATAATTAAGCGTCATAATTTCATACGTTCATTTCATTCATAATTGAGACGAAGCTGAACAGAAATTGGAAACTTAAAAGGAAACATTTTGTATTTATTTGGTTCATTCATGCTCTGTGGTGCTCTGCTCTGCAATTTGTCCAGTGCATGCAGTCAATTTATCTAACCAGCCAACCATTCAAGCACTCAGCCAATCAGTGGGCTTGTGAATCAGTCAGCCATCTTTGCCAGTCGTCTATAAATATACCCAGTCTTTCACTGATATTAAGAGAGTATAAATACATAGTTTTTACCCAGGAAGGTCTATATTATTTTTTCTTTTTATCAATGTACATGAACTGTGACAAACAAGTAGACAGGACTGACATGTTCCGGCAAGGCAGACAGGCAAAGTTTCAGGTGAAACTGAACTTTATATTTCTTCACAAAGTTTTTACAAGCTGTTTGGACGGGGCCGTGCAGCTAAGGATGGAAAGATTTACGATAAAAAACACAAATGATTTGAAAAAGCTGTCTTGCTCACTATCATGGTAGAAAAGTGTAGAGTAGAGTCTGATTTAAAGGTTTTCCTGGAGCATTGTGGGTTGGTGTTTGCTAACAAATCATTTAGAGTTGATCCGTCCTCCCCGGCTAAACAAGTGAGAGAGAAGTTAACTGACCAGATTCTTCCACAGTTTCTCTCAGCCAATCACATTGCTGCTGTCAAATTTGAAAACTGTTCTCCTCTCTCCTGCTGTCAGTTGTCATTTCAGTACCAATTAATGCGTCGCTTCCCCCACCCCTTCACCTCCAGTCCATCATATCCAGTGCCAGTCCTGCTCCTCATCCCATCACCAGATCTTCAGACTCTCCCTTTACCACCACGGCTGCCAGTGTCCAGACTCCAGACATGGGGGTATTCCTGATCCTACCATCACTACTACCGTTCATATTCTATGTCACCATGGAGTCTGATGGCCAAAGAATCTTCTCCATACATCTGCTCAGAAAAAACAACTAGTAAATATACCTTGAGTAAGGTTTGGTAATAGATACAGTATATATCTAATCATGCACTTAATAATAAATGTTTCACTCTAAATTAGGTTTCTAAAAAGTAATAGTCATTGAACTGTCCATGAGACATGAGAATTGTGGTACAGTGGTTCTGATGGTCACCTCACAGCGAGAGGAGTTTGCACAGAGCTGTTCCCCCTCTGTTGTCCTGTGCTGTGGGTGAGATAAGGTTATATGACTGGAAACTAAGAGAATTGCAGCCAGAGTTAGCTATCATGAAGTTAACTATCCATAACTTTATAAACTCAGATGTTTTAATACAGATTATAAAATATAAGAACTTACTATGACTAGAACTAAAATATCAAGAAAAGGTTTCTTTAACTTGTTTATTACAATTGGATGCTCTTCTTTGTCCTCAGGAATGAATCATAAAACATGGGGTCACCCAAAGAGTTACCCCAAGTCTTATCTTCAGATAGTCCAGGTACAGGGGAGAAACCACTTAGTGCCCTTATAGGTCATGAGAGCAGTTCCTGAAGGAAGTTAATAGGTTTAGATCTTCTCATTGACACTTAGATTTATAATGTCACGCTGGATGTCTGCTACACTGTATTGAAGAAGTCTTGAAAATAGAGATTGAGACCATAAACTTGTGTTTACAATGTTTACTGAGGGAATAAATCAACAGAGAAGTCATTTTCTCATCGACTTCTTTACAATCTGACTTATTTTCAGTAGAGAGAATGCACGTGTAAGACTTTCTGCATTGGCTTCATTTTTCATATTCGAAGGTCATTATTTTGGTTCAAAGTAAGCACAAAAATGCACCCCCCAGTTAATTCATTACCCAAACCTAAAAAAAGAACTATAAATCACAGCAGATTCACATTTAAAGTACAACTAAAGTCATTACCCCGTCTTCCCCAAAACTATCAGCTTTCGCCCTCAATATCAAAATGAATACCTGTTTGAAAATCCTTACAGTATAAATTATTTTAAATTCCCAGATTGTTACCGCATTATTAACTAAGTTCACATCTTACTTCCTTGTGACTATCAGTAGGCACTGTACTGGCAAACAGAATAACACTGTAAGTTTGAAAGAATTTTTGAATCCAAAGTGTTAGCAAAGATAATTATACGTATTATATTATTATTCAAAAGGCTGTCTACAAGATGTCCTCTGTGTTAATGAGGGATTTATATTTTGGTTTTGGGATATCTTATCTTCCATGCCGTTGCACAGTTTCCCTTTAATTTACATAGAGTTTCTGCCTTGCATTTCAAACTTCAGAGGAAGTTCTGCATAACTATGAGACCATCCTGAAAGCCTTTAGTAAACAATGAGTGTACCCAGGAGCACAGGAACACCATGTTTCCAACAGCAATTATTGCTTAAGTTCCCATTTGTGCTACATGACACATCAATCTGTGTGCCAGCTTGTCAGGAAAGAACTGTTCATCTCTATGCATTCATTGCAGAGAATTTCCCCCAGTCAGAACGACACAAGAATTTACATCCAAAAAACATTCACTGCCAGTAAATTACACAGTTCAAAATTCATAAATTTAATTGGGAAATAAATTTAAATATGGACAATAAGGGTGAGGATTAGTGGAAGTGAAGTGAAATAAGCAAGCACCAAAGTATGACCTGAGAGACTCTTCAGTCACGGCAGACGTAATGCTGATGTAACACCCTTGAAGCCCTAATAGCCTGTCAATGGGAAAATAATTTAATTTTTTCACAAACAACCGCACTTAATAAAGTGACACCGGACATTAAGACCTTAACATTAGGTTGTCGCAACCCAAGCCAGTTTTTAATAGTTGGCCCTAACTCTCCTGTAATTTCACATTCAGCCATTACCCATCACCTGACTCCCACATTACCCATCACCTGACTCCCACATCCACATGCCCATCTCAGAGAATGAAGTGACTCCCCCTCTGTGTGTGTTGTAATCCAGGCTTCTCTATACCTTTTAGTGCGTGTGATGCATGTGAGAGTGTTCTGGCTATCTCCTGAGCTCTGCACTGCATTACAGCGGTTACAGCTGAGAACAACGCCCCAACCAACTGCGTCATCCAAGAGGGGCAACCAAGAGGGGCAACCAAGAGGGGCAACCAAGTTACCGCTGTCATTACATTTGCCGTTCTTTGCACTTTTAGCGCCTTTAGCACGGTTAGCTGCCAGCCGCCGGCTTAACTATCGCCATGTTGAGAGCTGCGTGGAAGCAGTCGTCATAATCCCGTATTTAGCATCTTTAACAATACTTGTAACTTTCAGCTATGATGGTTGCCACTTGGCCTGGATGAACTGAATGGTATTTGCTTTTTTTTTTTTTATTCATATTTCTCTTAGTATGTTTATGTTATGCACCAATACATCAATGCTCATTCCTTGTATTCATAAAACCTACTTTAAAAATAAAACGGATTGTGATTCTAAACATGCAGATACAATGTGCAGTTCCCTGGCATATTTAGCTTTTGTAACGCACTCATCAACGCGAGTAAGTGTTTTCTGATTCTGAGGAATTTATTCATAATAACTCGATGAACATAACCTTGGTCAAAATGTAAGACAGCGTCTTTCCCTGCAAATTCTTCATTAGACGTAAGAATGGCTGTATGATAACAACACTGCAGCATGTCGATTGAAAATAGTGTATTGTTTTTGTCCACGTAATGTTAGGATGCCTTTGAGGAAGTTTACTGTCACCGAAATGATGGAGCAGCTTTAGATGAAATGCTCTGAATTATTGAAAGTCTCTCGCTCATGTCAGCACCTTGATGCCTGATGTAAAAGTGCGTATGTTTAGGTGCTTTACCATAACTTCTTCTCGTGGATGACATCTTGTTTCATGATTTAACTTACTGTCTGTCCTCTGTCTGCAGTGGTTGGTTGACTGGTGGCCTGTCTGTAAATGTGAAATAAATGATTCATCTGTACACACAAACCGGAGACACAAATTAAATCAGATATAATTTGCATTGGTTGCTTTGTTCTTGTCATGGTTTGGACTCCAGTTTCTGCCACACATTCTATACTTAATAGTCCCTAATAGGGGTTAACTCGTCTTGTTTTTCTTTGGCACATTCTCTTCGGGCATACTGCTTCTGGACATTTGCCAGTTTCAGTATTAAATTAGAGTATGGTAGTTCCTTGGTTTGCTTTCAACAGCATGCTTTCAGTCATTCCGATTTAAAATGACCATCCCTGTTAATTCCAGCAGGAGGTTTAACAAATATTAGAGGGAAACACTTTCATCAGGATCAAAGCCAGATGGCTGTGATCCTGATAAAATGTCCCACATGTCATTGGAGAGGAAAGGAAACAAGTCTGGCAGATAAACAGCACACAAAGAGACAGACAATCGGACGACCTCACCACCTGAAATACTAATGAGACCCAGCAGAGAGGTATTGACTGTTATTTGGACTCAGAGCTCTGGTGCCAAGGGAAACATGGCTCACCATATTGAACAGATTAGTTTCTTTTGTTTGTTTGTGTGTGTGGTGCATTTTTGCAGCTATGTGTTTATTTTTTAATCATTAGGAAGATAAGATTGAAAAGGAAAACTGCTTTTAAGACAGAAAGGGATATATGAGGTATTTTATTCCTTTTTAATGTATGTTATATAAAGTTGCATCAGCAATCAATGAACAAAAAAAACCAAGCTTAGTGTTATTTGTACTACATAATCTTATCAACCATCTTTATAGTTCTATTCATCAAGGTACATATCTTTATTGCCATTCAGATCGCGACATTCCTCACAACAAGTCCTCACCTGAGCCGTTACCTGTCTGCACACCTGTCCCTCATTATCCTTTTTAGCTCCACAGTATATCACACCAAAAGGAGGCGCAACAAAGTTTGTCCGTGTGTCCTGAAGAAATACATCAGAGCGGCATGTACAGGTACTTTGTAAAACTTTAAGGCAATGCTCTTTATCGTGGAGAAAAAAACAAACAACCTGTAATTCATTTATTAATGCCCCTTCAGTCTTCATCGCCCAACACAGTGACCAGAGTCCTGTTAGTGATACTGCTGTTTGTAAATAACCAACCTGTTAATAGCCAACATTAGATATCCATCAGTAGTAACTTAGCAACCAACAATACTGAAAGAGAATATTCACGTATTTATGTGACTCCAGTCTTAGTGTGTAAGCATCAGTTAACCAGCTACACAACAGCTTAGGCTTTTCCTTATTTCTCTCCTAATGTGACCGTGTGCAGAAGTGGTGATGAGGCAACGCTGGTCTGGACTTTAGCTCGGACATGGCAGGGGAACATATCGGAGATCAGTGTTTTTTCGATAAATGCTTTGTACAAGTTGGAGACATGTTTCAGCTTCTCCCGTTTACGATGTCGCTGGCTATGCAGGATTGTTTTCCCCCTTCAAGGAACATGAGGATGAGAGCTTACATTCTGAATGCTAGTGAAGAACAAATCAACACAGGGTTAACATGGTCAACGTGTGTCCTAAGCAGTAAAACGTTTAGTACTTTGAGAACCAGTGTGTATCTCACCTCAAAGCAATCTTTCTAAAGCAATCAGATTCATTTGTTTCTGTCTTGGCAAGAGCAACCAATGCTTCAAAGGAAACTGCTTGCAATCCAAACAATTATTTATTCAACACAAGTCTTGTCTGCGGGCTGTAACCCTTGTAATAGAGTCGAGTACAATTGCAGGAGGAAGTAGCAGATCATCAGCTTGCAGCGGTGGCTTCAATGCTGTTTGTCACAGAGAGTTATGACAGCGTGAAGTGTTAACCTGATAAGGTACAAATGATGCGCTATGTATAGTTAATGTTATCCAAGTTACCATGGCAAATGTATTGGTTGACAGTCATTTGCATAATAAAGTAACAGCAACAACTCTGCTAGTAGAAGCGAAGTTTCTGACTCTGACATGCTGAAAACTTTAGCCAAGGCATGAGATATTAGTGGCTTGTTATGTTTGAAGTGAATGAAACTCGCAAGACTTCATTGTTCCAGCTGATATTCACCTGTTGGGCTCAGTCATTTTTGTTCCTCACATTTGTTCTGTTTTCTCCGCTGTGGAACCGGATGAACGGTAAGAAAAGACAATGTGTATCTGTGTGTATTTATGTTCATTTATGGGAGCCTGGGTGTTCTGGGACTGCATCCTTTATCTAATTTTAACTTTGTAACCACGCTAAAATGCAAACATTATGTTGCTCCAGGGCTAAACTCTCTATCTACTATTTGTCCACTAGCTATGGGATATTCAAAGGTTCTCGTCTGAAGCCTACAACACAGCCAGAGAGATGGTCTGGTTGTTGTGTTGAATCCCATCAGAAAGAGATCTTTTCAATATGTAAACATCAACACTGTTCTCTGGTGCGCATGGTGAGGTTGCACACTGTCAAGCCACATTTACACACAATAGATCTGCTGGTTACATGTTACATGTTACAACCATCAAAACTGTGATTAAATATTGTACACAGTTTTTCTGCACACGTTGGAGACTGAGGTATTGATGGATCACACAGCTCCACTCATTTAAACTTTCTTGCTCAAGACTGTCCATCCCTGCGTAGTCTTTCACCGGGTAACCAGGGTAACGCCTGCATTTTTTTTGAAGCAATGCTGGCCAAAATGTCGCCTGGAGCTCCAAATACTTTCAATTTCAATTCAAGCTGCCTTTCAAATGGAACACTCCATACTCACAGCCACATACAGTGGGGCAAAAAAGTATTTAGTCAGCCACCAATTGTGCAAGTTCTCCCACTTAAAAAGATGAGAGAGGCCTGTAATTTTCATCATAGGTATACCTAAACTATGAGAGACAAAATGAGAAAAAATAATTCCTGAAAATCACATTGTCTGATTTTTAAAGAATATATTTGCAAATTATGGTGGAGATCTCAGTGGAGATACAGGAATTATAAATAAATCCATTGATTAAAGTAATTGATTTGAACCGAAAAAAAATTGTACATTTTTTAGTAGACAGGGTTGCTCCCACTTTAAGTTCCGCTATGTCAGATTAAAACAGTACTTTAAGGCTACTGCATGAACAGCAGAAAGGCAGGGCTCGGCGTTCTCTCATGAATGGGTATGAATGATTAGAGTTCTGATGTGTAGGTGTCACCTTGCATGGTAGCCCCTGTCATCAGTGTATGGGTGAATGATGACACGTGCGTGGTCGGAAGACTAGAAAAGTGCAAGTACAGTCCATTTATTTGGTCACTGACGTTAGACACCCGCATAAGCGCATCACATCAGCAAGAAAGCCTGACTCCAAACACAAAGGAATGAATACTGATACAACACTGAAGCAACAATACCCACACACAAACACTGTTTGGGTCTCAGGTCATTAAGACTCTCCATAGACTGGAACACACGCAAGTACACACACACACCTCAAACACACAACTATTGCCTGTAGGGCGGTGTTTTGTCTCGCTCTGACGGTCTAAGTGTGTGTTTGTATGCCTGTGTGTGTTGGGTGTGATGGAGTTACTGTAGAGCAGCCAGATGCTGCTGTAAGAATTGACAAGCACATTCCAACCCCAGAGACACATTGACACACACACACACACACACATACCAACATAAATACAGAAAGACGGTGGGTGAGACTGAGGGGAAAACGAATAGAAAAAAGAAGGAAATAAAGACAGCGGTAGAAAGAGAGAGAATTGTAAGAGAGAGCTGACAGCTGTCTCGTACACACACCGCTCTAACCCATCCCAAAGGAAAGTGCAATTTATACAAGATTTCCTAACCCTCCCGAAGGGAAAGCATCGTTTTTCATGGCATAATAAACAGCAGAGTGGAGGAGAGACGGCAATAATACTTATTGAATAGAAATTAGATTGCTTCGGGACACGCTCGGCTGTCTCGATCGCCCTCTCTCTCACACACACACACACACACACACACACACACACACACACACACACACACACACACACACATACACACACACACACAAACACACTCTTACAACATTTGAGAGGATAGTCTGTTGCCCAGAAAGTGGTGTGGTGTATATTTACATTAGCAGAAGAAGATATCAATAAAGGACACACAGCTTGATTAGTGTGTGATCTTAGTGCAAAAATACCACAGCATTTAGAGCTTTGTGCCACATAATGAGTCAAATCAGTGGCTGTATCAAATGATGCATGTCACAATGTGACTGATTTGAGGGGGAGCTTGTTGAGGGTACTGATAGGCAATCAGGAGGAGTGAATTGATTGTTGCAAATAGCCAAAGTGCACAGACATTGCCACAGACTAATCTGCAGGCTGATTATCGTGATGACAGACAGCAATCATACAGTTGAAATGTTTTGAAAGTAAAAGCAGACATGGATGGACCTCCAACACATGATTGTATCCAATGTGAATGGTATTGGTTATGACAGGGTATATGATATGACAGGGGCTTTTCATGCCCAAAAAAAGGTCATTTGTCACCTCACATAAGTGTTTTCCGATGTGTTGCCCTTGCAGGTCATTGCCTTTCAAGAGCACTAGGCCCCCTTTAGGTCTGGATAAGACAAACTTATACTTTACACATTCACCATGATCCACTAGGCTCTGTGAGATGTACATGTTATCATCAGAGGGTGTACCTGTACAGGCTCTGTGTTGATGTTATTGGATCAGCCATCTGTTGTGACCGCGCTGGCTTGTCCAGCAGTGTGATCAACTGCGCATGTGTGGAATGCATCTTCCCGGCGGGCAGTATAAACAGATCTACTTCTCGTCCGTGGTGTCTGCAGCTGTCTGTGTATGCGTCCATTTGGGAAAAACACTTAGGCTTTAGGTTTTGACAAGAAAAATACAACTACAGCAACTGCTGGACAAGAACCCAAAATGAGGAAAAATAATCTTTAGGGATTACCTTTTTTATTTCTAGGCACTACCCTAAATTTGAACCTAATCCCTAACTAATCGTAAATGTAATCTTTATCCTACACCAAAGTATTAATCCTGAATCAGCCCTTTGTAGAGGTGAAAAGTAAACTCCTGTTCTCAAGGTCTAAACCTGATTTAAGAAATTCTGAAATACACACACACACACACACACACACACACACACACACGCACACACACACACACACACACACACACACACACACACACACACACACACACACACACACACACACACTAACTTTCTACTTCAGGGCTGTGGTAAAAGTATAACCCTCTTCCTCCATCTGCCTCTCTACTCACCTGTTAAACAGTTTATCTCATGGCATTGATCCTCTCATTAACTCATATCTAGGCCCCAACTGACTGTGGCTGGTATTTTATTGATTCATTTCATAATCCTGTTTGAATGTGTGTGACACTCTAGGTTTCAGGGCATTGATGACTCCTGTAGTTCTTACTGGGCCACTGCTCAATGCTAAAGAAATCAGTCAACGTGACGGCTTTTTTAAAAAGGAAAATGAATTCATTTTTTGTTTGCTAAAGAAAAAACGATTGAATCAGTTTTTATCTTTGATTGGCTGCTTTTGGCTGGACAGTATGTCTTGCACATTAAGTCAAGTTTGGAAATGAAAGAGTAAATACAACATAGCCATTGGTCCATTTGATCAAAGGTAATAAATCCATAAATCCTTATCCATTGAGCAATCACAGAGGCCAACCACCAAGCTCCTGATATGAACGGTACATTTTCAGCCCTGAATAACACATTAACGCCATAGACATAAGGGCATAACATTTTCTTAATGTTGAGTCACAGGATCAAAGTTACTTCCTGTTAATGGGCAGACAATGCATGTATTTATACTGTATACATGCATACTAAGAACCCGCTTTTACCCTTTAGTTATTTTCAATGATGTGTGTAATGAAGTTCTTTGGCCTTGTGAGAGCAGCTGGTTATGGGGACATGAGCCTCACACTGGGTCAAGACCCTGTGGTTTCAAGGAAACACAGGAAGTAAAATGTCAAAAGAAGCTAGGAAACACAGTCATGACCACATCAGAGTACATGAGAAGAGACATGCAGATGATGTTTAACCATGCTGTAAAACAGTATTCTTGGCTTCATCACAAAACCAGAACGTAAACATTGCTTGTTATTATGGCTTGAAGGTGGCCTCTACCTGTCTAAAGCCAGCCGAAATATTTAAAGCCAACTGTTTAAAATATTAACCTTTAAAAAACAGCTCAGTTCCAATGTCTCTTGACCTCCATCAGTGTCACATGGTGGTTGTTTAATTCAAAGACAGCAGGTTGATGAAAACGAGTACAAAGAACATATCAGTCCACAGTAGTCTGGGTTTAGCTCTTTGGCCCACCAGTGGCAGCACTGAGCACACTGCTGCTGAGCACTACTCCAGCTGAAGGCAAGGAGGAAATCTTGCACCATCTTTGATTTCTCATGGAAATCCCATCTCTCTCAGAGTAGACTGTATTGGTCCAACTTTACATCTCACTAACCTTTTTCCCCTCCATTTAGTTTATGTTTTCATTCAACATTCCTTTCTTAACACATTTTATGAATGCTTACCTTACTGAAAGGTGTGCAGTCCCTCTGCAGACCTGGATTATGATCAGGTAAATATTTGTTTATGAGCCAAAGCAGGCATCTCTGAATCTTTAAACGTGGGCGTGACAGAGGGTAATGCTTTCTACACCCACCCTCCCCCACTATTAGTTATGCTTGTATTGAAATAAAACATGATCAATTGTTGTTGACCAACTGACCAACAGTCAACTAAAGCGTCACTCAGGAAACAGCATGATTATTCTACATGTGTTCGGGTGCAACCATAGACCTTCTCAGGGTTTTGGCAGCATCGTGTCCAGATTTAGGATATGTGTGTACAGATTTAGGATCCAATCAGAGGGTCGGTGGTTGTACTGATGTGTCCTTGGGGACATAGTTGCTCCTGAAGGCTTGCCATCGGTGTGGACTGGATGTTGCATGAATGTTTTAGAGTTATTGATTCATTTATAATTATTTTCTTTGGATAAAACTAAAATGACTGTAATGTAATGTAACATATTGGGCTGCAGCTCTCCATTTTGTTATTGATTCATTTATAATTATTTTCACAATAAATGAATTAACTCTTTTATATGGAATAGTAAAAAATGCTCATTATAAGCCCAAAGTGGAATCTATAGATTGTTTTATCTAACCAACAGTCAAAACCCCAAAGATATCCAGATCACTAACATTTATGGCAAAGTAAAGCAGCAAAATATCACATTTGGGAGGTTATAACTAGAACATGTTTGCTTGAAGAACCGACTACTGGACTGAAAACTTTAATTGATGAGGAAAATAGTCCTGATACATATCTTGATTTCCGGTAGATGGATTTATCAATGGTGCACCAACAGCACAATGATGACCATCTGGATCTGGGTGGAAGTCCCCCTTTTGTCCTTGGCTGAATGTCACAGCAAGGGTGAGGAGATCAAGTACAGGGCTGTGGCGAAGAACCGTCTGCAGCTCAATGTGATGAAGACAAAAGAGCTGATTGTGGATCTGAGTAGGGCCAAGGAACCTTTCCATGGACGGGGTCATTGTGGACGTTGTGGAGGACTACAACTACCTGGGAGTGTACGTTGACAATAAACTGGGGAAGCATGTCCTTCTGTGGTACAGACAGCATGGCCTCTCTGAACTCATTATAAGTGGCCTTCTTCCAAAAATCTCTGAGGCAAAGAAGGGGAGGAAACAGCTCATAGATTCATCGAAGGAAGCGTCAGGGCTAACGGAGGAAACAGGAACTGTCGTAACTTTTCGTAACCATAATTTTGTATCCGCATCTTTAGAAAGCGGCAACCTAGGCCTATGGTGACATTTGTTTGTTTATGCTATAACATCTTTCTGTCTTTAACTCTAATGTTTGTAAGTTGCTTGGCTTTTGCAACAGTCCCTGTAAATAAACCACATTTTACAATCAAACATGTCTGCCATGTTCTATACTAGACAAACTAAGCTGTACCTGGACCGTGGTCGTGCCTCCTGCCATGACCCGGCTGACACCCTCTGCTACTACCATTATTATTATTAGTCACATTACCATTACTATTACCTACGTCATTATTATAATTCTACTATAGACATTGCTTATTATTATTAGTCTCAATTTTTTCCATCATTACTCTCCTTACTTCTCTGATTATATGAATCATTTATGTCATATACATTGAATGTGTTGTATCTCTGTTATGCTGCTCATTCTGTACACATGACATCTATTGCATTCTGTCCATCCTGGGAGAAGGATCCCTCCTCTGTCGTTCTCCCAGAGGTTTCTTCCTTTTTTCCCCCTGTTAAAGGGGTTTTTAGGGGAGTTTTTCCTGTGCCGATGTGAGGGAAGGACAGAGGATGTCGCATGTGTACAGATTATAAAGCCCTCTGAGGCAAATTTGTGATTTTGGGCTATACAAAATAAATTGAATTGAATTGTATCACAATATGAAGTTAAGATGTAGACTTGCTGCTGGATGGTTTTATATCCCATTTCGAATCCCCGCTAATTTGTTTGGAATGGCTCTTAACATTGGGGACACCCAACATGAAAGCACCAGTGGAGAGTGGCAGTGGGTTGGGAAGGGTGCAGGGCCCGGAGTGGAATTGGGCCAGAGTGTGACATTCTGATATTTATCTCCTCTTTTAAATGCAGGCCGTTCGGGGTGAATTCTTACAGCTGCTTCAAAAGGTTATTGTTATAAAGCAACTGTATTTTAAGAAGTAAGGTTCACATTTTGCACATACAAAATAATAATAATACAGTCAAGTTAATAAAATAAATAAAAAGCTGTTTCAGCATGTATGTTAATTAAAAGCAAGGTGCATGAACCGTAGTTTAGTGGTTGACATAGCTCTTCCATCACATGGTAAATATTGTGTCAGGTTCATATTATCCGTATTAATCTGTTAATCCCTCAGCTAGTTAAACATTGTGCTTCAGAAACATTGTGCCCAATGTCATTCACTTAACACACATACAAATATACACTGTGGGGTTCAGTATCTGGTGTTGGCCCAGACTTAATCACCCACAGTAGCCTGTGCTCATATACACATAGCATGTCTTTTACACACAGAATGTTTGGCACACATTGTCATACCAGAGAGTATATTTATCTCTCCAACGCACATAGAAAAAGTGTTTTTACTTTGGTAATATCAAGTGGAAGTGAGACAGAGCAGACAATGGTTCATATTCACCAGTGCACCTAAAGGGAGAATATGTGAACTGATGTCTTACTCAACAGCTGTATAATTAAAAAAAATGTCTTACAGACAAGTTCAGGTGAAAAAAAAGCAATACATTTTCAAAACAGGGGGAAGAGATGGGTTGTTCAAATGTTTTGATACTATTGTTTTAATCACTGAGGTTCTGTACTGTTACTAACGGTCATTAAATTACAACAAGCCAAAGTTTGCAAATAAATAAATAAATAATATTAATAATAATCGTACAATTTTTAAATGTCAGTCCCTGTCATTTTTGGGAAAAGAAAACCAGAGAAAATATCCTCAGCTACATCAACGAGCATCTGACATTGCTTGATGTTGGGATTTGGCTGCCATGTAATATTGAATTTACACTTAAGGAGAAGCTGCTGCCTTAGGGTGCTTTTACACCTAACCTGTTTGGTTCGGTTGAACGGAACTCAGGTCAGTTTGCCCCGCTGTCAATAGGAACTGGTTCGGACCAAACTACCGAACCGAGACAGCTTGAAAAGGTGGGTCTTGGTCTGCTACCAAGCAGAATCTGGTGCGGTTTGTGGTGTGAAAGCAAACAAACCAACCAAATGATTTTAATGATGGCAGATATGTGATTTTAGTTAAAAAGCTAAACTTATAAATCCATCTGTTGATTGTTAAAATTGATCTGTATAAGGCAATGTATATTACCTATTTATGGCAATCACCAGGTCTGCACATCAGCAAGGGTATTTCCCCTGATTAATAGGTCAAAAGCTGATAAAGATGCTGTGCATCATCATTTAATCATTATGTTTAAGACGTTCATGCAAGTCTTCTGGGAGCCTGAAAATGGGCTTTTGTACAGTCCTGTCTCTATATGTTGGTCAATATTCATAACATATTGTCAATTTGCAGTCTAACAATTAAAATGATGGTTTTAATCATCAATTTTTTGTGAGCTATTTGCGACACCAAAGAATAATAATAAACACATCAGAAGCATTTGGGTGTTTCATAAACTTATTTAAGTCCATGGAATTTGTCAGTTGTGTGCCTGGCATTAGACTTTCATCTTAAATATATAAAGCAAAACTGCTACGAAATAAATGTTCTGCTTAAATGCTTCCAATGGACATTGGAACTGTGAGATATAATGGAGACATGAGAGAGCCATGGCACAGCCAGAACATAATGATGAACTGTTAAATGTATCATTGTGACCATTAGCATTCAGCTCAAATCACAGTTGTGTCTAAACTCAGCCTCAGAGATGCTAGCGTGACTGTAGAAACAGTGTGCACGTTTCAGCCAAGTTACATCTGATGGAACAGAAAACCCTCTACATTTTTAATCATTACAGCTGTCTACACGGGCCACATTCTTACACGCTTCTGCATAAGTGCTACCCAAAGCATCCTTTAAGGCATCAAGTTAACTGTGCAGCTTGAGTGGATAAAATGTTGGTGCCTAGGCATATTTGATCTGAAGCTATGTTGATACAGATTCATTGAAACTGTTAATGACCATGTTACTATTCACATTTCACTTTTTGTGACATGACATCTCTTTAATAATTGTTTGTCACTAGGCTGGTAACAAATCTTTGATCTATCACCAGAACATCAAAACAGAGGAAGACAGAGGGGAGAAAGGCAGATAGGATCCACTCCTTCCACTTGTCTCAGACATTAGAACGAGGCTGCTGCATTGTACAAATAAAGCTCAGTGGCTGTTTTGATCCAAAGGGTTACAAAAATACCTTTCAAAGTTCTACCTGACACGCCTTTGTTGAGGACTCGTTTCAGCTCTCAGAGTTTAAATAGCCGAGCTCTGCTCAATAACACAGAAATGTAATCTGCGCTGAAGAGAGGACTCTATTGTTGGTTGATGGGTTGTTCTTTGTTAGTCACTCAGAAAGACATCTGAGACACTGACATGAGCCTTTTCTGGTGTATGAGAGAATGAGATAGAATCGGTTTCTATAACAGAGAGATAGAACAAGGGAAAGGCAGGGTGAGGGATCCAGTAGTGAGAATAAACCAGAGGACTGAGCCAAAGAGCTGACAGCTGGCTGTTGTCCACAGAATAGCCTGAACCGTCCCAAAGGAAACTGCAAGGTTTGCATCTGCAGTATGTGTGCGTATGTGTACTTTTGTGTAGTGCCAACCCTACATTAGAGATACTGTTTAATAATGTTACTAAAGTTGTTTTTTGTGGCACACAAACAGTCACACACACACACACACACACACACACACACACACACACACACACACACACACACACACACACACACACACACACACACACACACACAGAGACTGCTGTCTGGGTCAATCTTCTGCCATTAATTGAAATAGAAATGATTGGCTTCATTTCTCAAGGACATAGTTGAACCTCTTATTGCAATACTTGTTCAGACTCATATGGTGATGAAAAGTTCATACCCTCATACTGTGGAGAAATGATGTCTCTGCACACTTGGCTCCAATGCCAGCATTTGATGGCTAAAGGTATGCACATTAGATCCCTTTATAAACTCTGATGTGTATTAACTTAATTTTGATTTCCTGATTGCTTTCCATATTGATTTATCCTCAGAAGCATTGTTTTAGTGATGCATACAGTACCAGTCAAAAGTGTGGACACACCTTCTCCTTCAACTACTTTGAAGAATCTAAAATATAAAACATATTCTGGTTTGTTGAGCATTTGTTTGTTTACCACATAATTCCAGATGTGTTCCTTCATAGTTTGGATGTCTTCAATATTAATCTACAAAGTACAAAAAAAAATAGAAAAAAATAAATAAAAACCATTGAATGAGAAGGTGTGTCCAAACTTTTGACTGGTACTGTATGTGGAGTTTCCTATGTGTCATCATAACTATATATACATCCTCCTTGATTAACATTTGGGGATTAACGTTTTTGCTTCAACAACCCAGGATATATTTGTTAACATAAAATGTGAAATCACATAAACTTGGCCGGGAGATTTGACTCTGACATTCCCGCGGTGTGTATTGTATGCTTCTAGAAAGACTTGTGTCCGGTGGATGTGTTTAAAAATATTCTTGAGGAGGTAACTTGTTGCTCTACATATGAAAGCAAAGGAGCTTATTACCTAAATTTGAAGAGATCCAGGACCTCACAGTTACTTCTTAAGCTGCTGTGATTGCAGTGTCAGAGGCATGGCTTGATAGAAATAGAGCTCATCAGTTTACCAGCCAGATCAAAACAGAAATGGAGGTGGGGTATGCTTGTTTGTAAGGAGCGATATTACGTTCAATCTGCAGACTTGTATTATCAGTAATGTACGCATGGAAAAGGAACATGAGCGTGTTAGTCTTTAAATTAGGTGTGTACAGGCGCATTGGTGGCGCATTGCTATCTTTAGGCAGCAGAAAGCGAAACCAACAAAATTTATTTTGAGGACCAGTTAGTCATGGGTATCTTACATTGCATTGTGAATTTGATCTATAGCTAAAAAGACACGTAAGATACCCGATAGTTTGCCAAGAAGTGCTTTGTTACTAATTAGAATGCAATGTTGTTCTTTTTTCACTAATAATGACCACCAGAGAACTTTCTCATACAATAAAAAATGCAAATAAAGAATATACGGGTGAAATAGTAGACTGCATTGAGGGGTTGAATAGTACATGTTGGAGACATATAAACTACTTTGCCGAAGTCCATAACACATTAAAAAAGTTGTATTGTTTATTCAAGTGTAAAAATATTGTACATGCGTTTATATAAATGTAAAAATATATGTAGGCACATTTCTCTGTTATTATAACATAAATCCTTTTAATTTAGGGTTAAGAAACCCACATTACTCTATCAAATATCAAACTTTTAAAGTGAATTACAAAGAGAAATATCAAACACAAGTTATAACATTAACTTTGTTCAAAGCTTTTTTCGTCACAGTTGAGAGGGACAGAACTATGGTACAACAAATAATTGTGAGATTGTGGCATTTCACAAAAACAAATGGCTGCAGACAGCCTTGCAGACGGCATACATCCAACTAATGAGAGATGGTTTTGATTACAGTAAACATTTGGGTGTTTGAACACATACCTGTAAAGACACTGAATACATTGCCACACATACAAAGTAGTATATCTAACTAACTCAAAATAACAATAAGACTTGTCTCAGTTCACAACTATATTGGTCAAGTTCCGGGTGAAGTTGATGAGGTGATGCTGCATGACCTTGAACACACCAAGCAGATCCTTCCTCACCCTAGGACACCATATCACAGACCATCCTCCTCCATTGATCATGTTCTGAAATGCAAGCACAGCCATTCAATTTCACACACATTGCTCTGTACATATTCTTGGTTGAAATACATTTTAATATATTTTTTATTCAGGTTTTAAAAAATGCTAACCTATTTGTTTTCTGGCCGGATGTCTGACACCGTTTTCCCATGGTCAGTCTGTCAATGTCTGGCTTTAGGTCTGGTGCTGTAGCAATCCGTAAAACAGCGTGGTGGTTGTCATCAGTGATACGTGGTCTGTGCCTGGTCTTGTTTAGATTTATTATTGAAAACATCTGTTCGCACAGATAGGTGCTCCCAAACATGGACAGAACACGGGAAGCATGAAGTCGGAGCTGTGGCATCAAAGCAGGGGGCAGCAGACGGTAAAAGTCCTCGATTGCAGCATCCTGGAACTTTGCTCTATCGCTTTAAAGCTCTATTAACTCCATCTGAAGGAGATGGGGCGCACTGTCGACGGATTGGCAAAGATGGCAAAGTCTGAGTGCTGTGCTCTGAAGTCAGAGAAGCGCTGATCGAATTCAATAATTAACCGGTCCACTTTGGTAGCCAACCGAGCAAATGATAAATCTCCGGGAAGTGAGGCTGAGATTTTCTGGCAGACAGGAAAGTGAGCAAGATTGTCCTGTTCCAGTTGGGACTTCCATAGGTGCAGTTTACGCTGGAAAGCTGTGATCATGCACTATGAATTGTGTTACTATAAAGACCATGGCACTAACAATATGGGATTCGAATAGTTGAATACGTATCGAAGACATAGGGGAGCCACAATGATGTAGAGCAGGAGGGATGGTTAAAGGGTCCTTAGGGAGGTTGAGGGATGAAGGGATGTGGAGTGAAGGATGTAGGGATGAGGATAAGCATTATGGTCATGGGCTGATGGATGGAGGAGAGCAATGATGTTTTTTTCACTAGAAAAACTTTCAGGATTTCACAGCATTGCACACTAAGATTGTCTTTTCTTTTATGAGAACAACATTTAATATATCGATACAAATCATATCTATCAAGGAACATTGTGTTTTGACCCTGAGCCTTCCTCGTAGCACTTATTGCACTCGTATTAGTTGTTGCACTTACTGTATTTGTATCAGTTCGCTGCACTTATTGAATTTGTATTTGTTTACTGCACTTATCCTATTCGTAGTAGTTTGTAGCACTTATTGTATTCGGATTAGTCTGTTGCAATTATTGTTTTCGTAGTAATTTGCCTCTGCACTATACTTTTGCTCTGGTTTATGCTTTAAGATGCTTGTTTAAGAAAGGAGATGCACTTATGACTTCTGGTGACTAGTAGTTCTCTTGAATACCTATGTTGAATACACTTCCTGTAAGTCGCTTTGGATAAAAGCGTCTGCAAAATGACTGTAATGTAATGTAATGTAATGTAATGAAAGATAAATCTCAACAGGAGGCAAATTGGTCGACCCACAATTTTCTTCTCAAATAAGAGTATTCAAATAAAAAGTGCTATTTACTGTAGATACGACACACTGTATTTATATAGTACTTGCTCGGAAGGTAAAGCAGTCCTCTTTGTATAGCAAATGGCATGATATGCAGAATTTCCACCATGAACGAAAATAATAACCGTGTTACTTTCAACTACAAATCCCAGTTGGGACCTTTAAGCACTTCCAGTGGGCAGTTTTCGCCCGATGACCCTTTAAGGGACCCTATGAAGGATGTTGTCATTTGCCTGTTAATAAATAGTGTAATCAATCTTGTTCATTTCAAAACACCTATTATGTTGATCGAGGGTCTGCGTTATCTGTCTTGATTGGCTGGATGTGTGATTAATGTAATGTGATTTTCAGAATGTGAGACAAATTAGTTTTGATCAGCGGTGTAAGTGCTGTCAGGGTCTGTAGCATCAAGGCTGTTTTCCGGCATTTGTCTTAACTAATCTCATAAACTACTTTCACCACCCCATCGCTGCTTCTTCTACCTTTCTTTTGATGTTTTCTCATATATTACACAAGCATTCAAACAGGAAATTATTTAACTAGTTCTGAAGAAAATTCACCATTTGAATGATCTTAGTCTGCTACCTTCTCATTTACCTATCTCATCTTGCTTTCCTCATGCCAACATATAGAGACATATTGTAACATTTTCCTCACATGTGATGCGTGCATGGTGCTGCCACTGTGACCACCAATTATGTAGAAACATACTAACACATGTTAAGAGTTGAAGAATTGTGCAGTAAGATGTGATCACAGGTGGAATCATATAAACTTTAGAAAAAACTAAAACTTTTGTTTTCAAATGAAACCAATGTTAAACATGCAACTTCATTAAAGCTGCACTAACCATTTTTTTCATACTAACAATGGATCAAACAACTGTATTGCTCATAGTGTCTTGGCATTAGGCCTACTGTTGGCAAACACATTTAACATAACAATTTAACAGTGTCAATGTTGTGTTTGGGATGGCAGGCAGAACTAGATAGAGAATGTCACACAATGTTCAACTAACCACCTGGAAAGAACTGAAGCTAAGCTACTCTAAATGCCATGGTACGATTGGTACCATATTGATGACACTCTTGGAACCCATCAGCTGTTGGTCTGACGGCGGATGTTGTTCTTCCTTATCCTTTTTGTCGACTTGAGATGTGAGTTTGGAGTTGGAGTTGAGAGATCGGATTGTTTCACAAGTAGCCAGGTTACAACCTAATTTTAAAGTAATAAAAAGCTTAATCATCATCAGACAATTGCTGGTGGTTTCCCAGATGGCATTACTGTTGAGGTAAAGATTAATTTCAGTTCATATCAGCTCACATGACTTTGCCTTAAAAACTACAAGTCCCACAATGCACCACCGGCAGGCCAGTGCAGGCTGCTCATTACCCTTTTAAGTTGGAACACCTGTGAATGGAAGGTCTCTCAGCAAACATATCAGCAGAGAGAGCAACAAACAAAGGATTCAACTCGTGGTACAACCAAAGGAGCCACTGGTACGGTAACAAGACTTTTTATTGTGATGATTGCTTAGTAATCATTTATACAGACAGCATGCATATCAGTTTGCTGCATGCATATGAGTTTGGCTTTTTGGTTGAGTGTATTTTGTTGATTGTTCAACTTAGGTTAATGTTTGATGAGCTTTCCTTAAAAACACCAATGCTGCATACTGTTTGCATTGCAACAGTCTCTTAGTCATTAGTTGGGATTGTTTCAGAAAGTCCACCTGTTGCAAGCCTTGGTACTTGGTACTGAGAATTGTTTAAAATTTATTTGCATGTTTGGATAACTTATGCTTTTTGTGTTTTGAAGGTTTTCAACCTGATAGACCAACCACTCATCAACAAGAAACAAATAAGGAAAAATAAAATAAAAATTGAGCTGTGTTGGAAAGAGTTGTCCCGTGCGTCCTTTGGGGTTCATGTACCAGGCCATTTCAAGTTGGGCAAGAGTTGAAAAACACCTAGGAACTTGACAATTACAGCCAATGCAATCCGCATCTGTGCTCAACCAAAGACTGCTCAAGCAATCGGCCAATACATTACAATTCAAATGTACTGTCCCGTTGCCTACAGATTCATCTACGTGGCTGTGGCTCTGAGGGAGTGCGGGTAGAGGTGTTAGAGTCGTCTTCTAATCGACAGTTCGATCCCCGGCTCCTCCGGTGAATAAGTAAAGTCATGATGGTGCATGATGGTGCATGGTAGCCCCTGACATCAGTGTAGGACTCTGTGTGGATGGGTGAATAATGATATATAGTGTGAAGCACTTTAAGTGGTTGGGAAACTAGAAAAGCGCTTTACAAATGCAAGTCCATTTACCATATGAATGCAGAATCTGTTTGTAGAGATTACATGGTAGATGAAGTCATATTTCAGCAAGCATAAACTTGCTGTGATATATATCTGCAGTGGCACACACACACAAACTCACAAAAACAACATGTGCACACAGGGAATATATTTCCTGCAGCTTGTTTATATGCTCCAGATCGCACACACTCACACACACACACACACACACACACACACACACACACACACACACACACTCTCCTTGTTGGTGTCATGTTAGATTTACCAGAAACACACTCAGTCAAGCTGTTCTAAGAATACGTGCAGGGAATAATTTCAAAATATTGATTCCTTCCATGTAATCTAAAATTTATTACAGGGATGATCTTCAATCCAAATATTGACTCCTTCCCAGCAGCAAGCTTCTACAATTACTGCAGGGACAGCCTTCAGTCCAATTAGAGTGCAGCCATGGCAAAGTGGAGATCTTGGCAGTATGACATAATATGCTGTAGCATTGACTTGACAGAAAATAATTAAGTTTCACGGACAACCACTCAATCACAACAATGGAAACTTGTAAAAAAGGAAAGACGAAAAGTTGAAGACTGTACTGGTACAATATTGATTTGAATCACTTCAGCAGGAGGCAGTTTGGACTAACTGTATATGAACATACCACTTCATATGTTCATCTTTGAATAAATCAGGCTGAATAACAGCATTTACACTGGAGAGTGACAGGGAAGATGGAAGAGCAAGAGCTGAACCCAACATTAGAGCTTTATGATTTGTCCATTACCCACCAGGATATGATTTTTAAATGGCATTTCTGCTATATTAGTTTCAATAGGAAATGTCATGAAAAGTGAATTTGATATGGGTTTTAATGATTACAGCCATTATTAAACAGGAGCAGTCATTAATCTGTTGAATTACACTGATGGAAACGTGAACAGTGGACGTAGGTGAAGTTGTGTCAGAAACCCCCTCTTTGCTTTGGCAATTATAAATTAGACTTTTGACATCAATGTGGGTGCAAATTATCAGGGCTCAAACAGATACACAGCATGTAGGCCACGCGAGCAAAGCGCCTACTCTCCAGCTCTCCATGCAGGTCAACACTGCACTGTTGCCATTGTTTGCAGCCTGTGTGAAGCCTGAATGGTGAAAACAAGAGATAAAAAAAAGCTGCTGCTGCTTGTATGCTTATGAACCTTTGATGTTACGGTTCCCTCAGTTAAGATTTATGCTCTTAATCATCATCATTTTCATCAAGTCAGACCTTCACCTATCAGGATTAAGACATCTGGGCAATAAAAACAAATCGTTTAGTGAGATTTATTGACTGAATTGACCTGAAACTGTAAAATAGGATTTCTAAAACTAAGGGGCTCTTGCCCTTGGCCACAGACATTTATCGCAATGTGTCAGGTTACACAATGAGTTACCACTTTAATACCAATCTGACTTCAATGTCAATCTGTCTCACGTCTTTGTGGTGTAATTAACACTTGTCTAAAACTGTTTAAACGAAAACCTAACTTTATAACCTTCATAAAGGTTCAATGCAGGACAGCTGTCTGAGGCTGCATTAGACTGTGAAGATGTTCAAAACAAACTGGTGACATTTGGTTTCTTACACCAAAAAATGATGTCATCACATCTTGTACTTTGAGCTTTGACTGGGTTATGCACTTCTGAAATTTTGTAAAAAACAAAGTATATTTATTATGTTAGAAGACTAGTAAGCACACACCAGATATGACAACAACCGCAAAGTAATCAGGCCAATATAAGGCAATAAATATACCATTTTCATCGGGAATAAGTAACAGAGGGTTTTATTTCATAAATGTGAATGACAAATGTGAAGTACAAATGTGAAGTACAAATGTCTCATTTGCAATGCTAGCATGTCATTTGGTAAAAGCTGTAACTTCAAGCTCCACTTCACCAAAGATCACAGCAACTTTCCTTGGGACTTTCAGCCTTTTAACAAGATGCAAATATGCTAAAGGAGCTGAAAAAAGATCTTAAAAGACAAAGGTGTGTTTACCAAACTGACGAAGAAGGCCAGTCCAGCTACAGAGGCTTGGTAGTGGTGCACATCCTAACGAAATAGAGAAAGCCCTTCACTTATGGCGGGATTGTTATATAGGTGACGACTGTGGCTGCTTAAGCGTTATTAAAAGGATCATAATAGTAGACAGACATTTAGTCAGCTATTGGCAATGTACAACTTGTTATGAGCAGCTCTTGGCCACTTTCATTTTGTCAAATATAGCTCTCAGAGGAAACAAGGTTGGAGAACCCTGCTTTCAAAACTGTATTTTAAAGTTTTATAAGACTTCAAGGATGAAGACTTACCTGTTGGTTTGGTTAACTCCCCTACCTCCATTAAAGAGTAGAGCACAGCCTCTTTCATTATTCTGTTCTACTCTATGAAAGTGTGTGGGACTGTCTCCCTGTCAGTGGATGAGACAGTCCAGAATAGGCATAGCCATGTATGTATATTTGTATTTTCTGGCTGGACACTGCTGAATTCATGCCCACAGCCTTCAGGTCACTGTACATACAAAATCCTAGTTGCCTTCAATAGACGGAGATGTGTGAAATCATCTGGAACATGTTATGGGAAATGTTTTTGAGTCCTTTTTGCCAATATTCAAATATGGTGCTGGGATGCATGCATCGCACCTCACCCAAAGCCTCTGGAGGGACAGCCATGTGGCAGACCTGAACCATGTTTGACCTCACTTACTTTATAACAGCTCACTTGCAAGTTGCCAAATACCTCACGGTGGTTTCGAACCCAACCATCCGGCCGGATATCAGCATGCCTGAACCGTCAACCAAACCATTAGCCACCATTGTCTAGCCAGGCCAGCTCTTGTCCTCAACTGAAAAGATGAAAAGCAGGCTTTTATTTGAAGTAAACGGCAGGATATGTAATTGCAGTTGTAAGAAATCATAAGTGGTAAATTACAGTGATTGAATGAGCAGCCTTTGAAGTTCCAGTGATGTCTGTTCTCAGGAAAATTCAGGTCAACCCAGAAATCGGTCGTCGGCTGTTGATCCCATATCTTTACAAAGACCTGGTTCCATTGTTTATCCCAGATCAAGCTGAACTGGATGCCGGACCAAAGGACAGAGTGCAGGACTCTGATGGGACAAGAGAAGGCGGACTCTGCTGTTCACAAATAGTTTAAGCTAATTGACTCTTTATTTTGGTTAAGAAATACCAGTACACACATTTAATCGACATTGTTTCCCTCCTGATTCATATTCAAAAAACTGCACCTCAAGAATGCACTATTGTTCTTGTTTTGCCATGTTAGTCTTTGCATCAATGGACTAGGGGGCACCTGCATTTTGTTGTGCAAGCCTGTGTTACAGAATAACAATAAATGGTCCTCGTACCTTGAAGCGTGATATGGTATGATGATACTCTCAGTGCTACGCTGAGCTGGTGACAGTGAACAATGTCTCTGGCATCTTTGTGCCTACTCAGTGAAGCTCATTTGCCAGTGACCAACTGATTCAGTTGTAAAGAGACTTTAAGAAATAATTTAAAACACAATAGTACCCATTTTTGCTCTCATATATTGTAGTGGTTTGATTGCCTCACCATACTCTTAAAAATTGTCAACAGATGTCTCCATGTTTACAATTATAAACATATTTATAATGTGTTATAATCTGATTTTGGCACTGTATAGTTATAGTTATAAGCACTCAAAATATTCACAATACTTTAAAAACAGTAATCATAACAGAGTATGACGCATTTCATTCTTTTGTTTTTTAACTGTTGATGCTTGTAAATGTATTTTTTCCCAAGCCCAAAAATCACAATGTGGCAAAACAAAAGTGCAGGTGTTTCTTTGTGCAACGACTGACAGGAAACGTTGAGCGGAGTGACGTTCAAGGTTAAAGTCAAGATAAAAAGACGGGACGGAGAGTAAACAAAAACAATATAGCACAACAAAAATGATAAAATAGTTGTAGCTCTGCATTATGTGATGTTTGTAGGATGTACTCGAGCACACAAATGGGGATGATGCGATGACCAGAAATGTGTGAACTTTCATGCTTTGTGTTTGACACTCATTGCATGTTATGCATTCATGAAGGCATTCTGCCTTCGGAAGTCGTGTTGCGCTGTCAAGTTATTCTCAGTGGATGCTCACTTTTTCATAAACCATGGAGGCTCCTGTTCCAAAGGACCTTGCTAACCCTACAAATATCAAAGTATAGTTGTGCTGCACACTGAGCACTTGTTTATTTTGCCCGCTCGACTTGGAAAGTTCATCTCGGCATCTTGCACATGTAAGTGACTTACATTCCATTGCAGCATACACAACTTGTTAAACCTTGTTGTATCCAGAAGCAGGCTGCTTTTTGGTTGTTTTGAGCTGTTCATCTTAGAGTCTCATATTTTTCATTAGAACACTGCTAGACATCCAGCACGCAAAGCTGCAAAGCTCAGATCTAAATCTTAGCAGGGGGTGTGCTGAATCTCCACAAGGGGACTGCCCAGTCTCTGGAAAGGCTGTTCAGAAATTCTGAAGGGAAAGTTATGTACCATTAAAAACATCACTATACAAATATTTAAGCATACAACAGTTAGTAGCAACATGCAGAGTTTTAACCTAGTTTTAACCTGCAGCATTGGTTTTAAAGTTTCAACCCTTAACGCCCTTTTTCATAGCAGACATTTTGTCAGAGCACAGGTGTAACTAATCATCATGAAAGTCAATAGTGGCTGCATTCCCTGCACTCCATTGCCTCTGCACTATACTTTTGCTCTGGTTTATGCTTTGAGATGCTTGTTTAAGAAAGGAGATGCACTTATGACTTCTGGTGACTAGTAGTTCTCTTGAATACCTATGTTGAATACACTTCCTGTAAGTCGCTTTGGATAAAAGCGTCTGCTAAATGACTGTAATGTAATGTAATGTAATGTAATTCCATTTAGGTGTTCCAGTTTGAAGGCCCTGTATTTGTACGTGCTGGCTCGCTGTCAGGGCAGTTATTATCTCTCTACTGCCAACAAGTCAACATGTCTGCTGTAAACAAAGGTTCTACCTAATACAATTTCATTTCTTCATGCCACTCAAAACTGAGAAATTGAGTGCTGAAGGAACTCATGTTAGGCTACACTGTATGTGTACCTCCCCAGAAATGTAGCTACACATTAACAACTGTGATTGGTCTGCTTGGTAGCATCACATTTCCTCCTACAAATTTCCAACTGCTCATTTTTCTCTGTGAACATGGACCAAATCTTTGGTTATAATGTTGTTCAACATGTATTAGCTCCAATAGCAATGTGTTCCACTCAGTATCGGTCGCTATTGTCCGATGAACACAAACAACTCAACACATTGGTTTAGAAACACCAATGCCAACTTGAATTTTGGTGGTATGAAGGCTCACAACGTACAATCATTAATCAGCCTTTATAGATCCATAAATATGAAATCTGAACAGAATAGACATCCTTTCCTGGCAATGTCTGTTTTTAACAAGAAATACAAAAATATGTTTGAAATGTATTTTTTAATCGAGATGCTGTGAATTATTAAACTATTAGGAACTTTTATTTCTGGTTTATATTATTACTACCACATATGGTAATCTACAAAGGATCAGACAACATTACCTTCATGACATGTGAACCCTTGACATCAAATGTTGGAAGTGAACATAATGGAAGTGAAAAAGCCTCTGTACATTTCAATAAACAAAGCTTTTCCTTCTCGCCTGTCCCAGAGGAGCAGTGAGTAAAGTGAGAAATGTTTGAAGTTCATCTGGTGAGCAGGAGTATCTTCATTTCTCCCTTTAGGCTTCAGTTGACGGGGCTTTCAATAGACGGCTGGGATTACACAGTCTCAGTAGAAGGAGACAGCAGTACTTCAAGTGGAATCAGGGGTGTCCTATAGAACTGTTCTCCCTGTCAACATAGAATCCTCTTTGTGTGTGTTCAGTCTCTCAACTCTGAGCGCTTTAGGTTGAAAAAAGAAACACAGAATTTCCATCAATCCCATCTTGGTCCATCCTCCCCCCACCCCCACACCTTCACACTTGTGTCTCCTCTAATTTGCAGGTAATATGAGAAGCATACACATATAGCTCCTGACAAAGCATCTGATTTTCTTGTTTCCTCTGTCACTTTCTCTTCTTTTAATCTGCATCGTTGCAGTGATAGCTTGTGCCGTGTTGCAACAATTTCTGCTGCTCTCATTCTCCTCCCCCCTCTCACTCTGTGCCTAGTTCTCAAACTAATAGTGCCACCCAGTGGTGAGGAAGAGAAGGACTGACACAAAATGAATCAAACGCTCAAATCAAAGGGGTGACAGGCTTTCATAGGAGAAGATATGCTCCTGGGCCGTAGAGCCAAAGGCAAATTCTACATTTATATATATTTGCAGATTCACCTGGACTATTCAAATTATACTATATATTATTGTTTGTTCTTAAGTTTATTAATTAGAGTAGCCTTACATTTATTATTATCCAGGAACTTGATTTTCCAACTTCTCCTCTGTAGCTTTTGTCCATGGTAACAGTGCCTGTCATATGTATCACCTACTTTAAAAGCAGCACAATAATAGGAGCAAAGCTTGGAGGAAGGTTTTTGGCTTCAGTGGGATAACACAAACATGACTGCAAATGAATAGTGTTGCTATGTAACTACTGTGTGTGTACAAAAGAAAATGTCTGCTATCGAGTTTGCAATAAACCTAAAAGGTGTTGGCGCTGGTATCCAACCACCAGAGATATTTAAGAGATAATTACGTTGTAAGTAAGTTGTCTAAGTTTGCAGATGATGACAAAGTACATTACATTACATTACAGTCATTTAGCATCCAAAGCGACTTACAGGAAGTAGTGTACAGGAGGGGAGTTTCATCTCTGGCCAACAACCTGGAGTCAAATGTCCGTGGTCGACTTCCACAAGACTAGCAGTGAACATCCAGTCCTCGTCATATAGAGTCAAGGAATTCAGGTGGAGGGCTACAATCTCCTCCTCTATAGAGTGTCAGGTCACAACAATGTTGATGAACAGGACAGTACATACTTTTCCTTTACAGAGGGCTGAAAAGGTTCTCCATAACCCCGGAGGGAATGTCTTGTCATGGGGCTGGTAGCGAGAGCATCCTCACCTGTGCTATAATGTGGCCTTACCTCAGGTCAAGAGGGGAAAGTGGACAGTAGTCATCGACCCTGAGCTACCATCTATTGCAGTAATGTATACCACTATACAAAGCACGACAAGACATTGCAGCACCCACTTTGCAAAACATCACTTTTAATCGCGTCACTTTCTGAAGGCGGAAAAATAATGTAGAAGTACAGCCAGGTTCTCTAACAGCACTTTGGCTACTTGCCGGCTTAAATCCGAAACACAAGCGGAACTATTAATATTCTCATCGACAAGAAGAGGTAAAGTGTATGCATCATAGTTGTTTTATGATGCTGCCAGCATCCCCACAGGAATGCAGCTTCTTGTATTTTCATACATAAAGTTTTAACAGTTTGACAACGGTAGTTTCATGTCCCTAGTGTAGTCATGTCACGTTGTTTTTCAAACTATCCTATTATTTTTTTGATCTCTACATGTTTGTGCCTTAACAACACTATAGTCAACCGAGCCACTGATGGAAAAGTGAGTCCATGTAGCAAACGGCTAAAATAAAGATGCTTGCTAACCAACAAACGCTACCGTCAGCTTACACACATTGTACTCTTCTGTTTTGTTTTGTTTTTGGCACACATCCCTTGGTTTTGGACAATCTCTTTACATTTCGACAATCCTTTAATTCAACAACTGTAGTTGTTTGTGTTGGAGAGGACAGAGTGGATCTCTGCTGTTAATCCACAAACACCGGCGCTGCCAGTGTTTGTGTTTTGGGATATTAGAGCAAACTGGATGATGTCAGAAAGTCTTAATGATCCTTTGCCACTGTAATGGAAACCCATCACTTTCATCTTTCTTCTTGCTGCTGCTGATGCTTTCCAAACTCATATTTGTATCAGTATGTATTTTACTTCATATTACTCATATTTTGTACTTATAGTGCTCATTTTCACAGCTGATATTGATCATCTATTATCTCCTATCATGCCTTATTTTAGTCTTTGTAAATATCTGTGATTTTTTTTATACAAATGAGGCTACTTGTTGATATACTCAAAACTACACTCGTTTGGCCTAAACGATACTAATTTAAGTTGATATCTCACGAGGTCAACAGATGTACACTAAAACCAAATAAGGGTTGCTTAAAAATAATAATTATAAGATGCTCAAAGGAGTTTTGAGGAGAAAAGTATTGACAAAACTGCTGTTCTAAAAATAAAAATAACGGTCGCTTGTATGGAGCTCCGTTAGACTAAAAAGACGCACAACTAACATAAACGAACTACGAAAAGACAAGAGGGCGGACAAAGAGATGCTCCCTGTTTTATCTGTTCAGCAAAGGTGTCAAGTCGTAAGGTGTGGTCTGATTTACGGCTTTGTTTTTGCCGAGATTTTGGATTCCTTTGTCTCCTAGTTTTCGATGTGCTCTTGTTTGGTAACTTACTTACTCTAACATTCTAAACAAATAACCCACATACTTTTCTTCACTATGAAATGAATAAACCTTACACACTTAGTTACATACATTTACTACACAGGTTCTAACACAGATAACGCGTATCAGAAATGTGCATCGGTCATGTGACTTACTAGCGTGTAAACAATTTGGTAACCATCGCTACCGGTTAACTGACCTAAACAAATAAAAGGTTAAACACAGTAATAAATGTATAGTGGGTATCTAATATAGCATGTTGTATTAAGCCAACTACAATTTAAAAACTATAAACATGGCTATAAAGTAAAAAACCTTTATTGTTATTATATTGTACCTTTGTGATAATATAATTGGTGTATTGCCCTTTAGCGAGTGCAACCGTAGACAACCAATCAGAACGGTGTAGCGTCACTTGCGAGTGAGTGAGCGCGAAAAAACCGGAACGGACCAGTTTTGATGCGGTAAAGACTAGCGACAGACAGACAGAAAAACTTAGTAATAAGAGGAGAATAACAAGAGGTAAAAGAGAATAGAGAAAAGCGAAAACAAAGCAAGGTTTTAAAGAGCATTGAGCCTCATTTTTTCCCTTTGTTTTTGGATTACTTTGGATTACTTTATTTTAACGTTCTATTGGAGAATTCTGTGATACTTTTTTCTATGCCACGGGACTGTTGTTATTCGGTTGAGAACTCCGTTTTTTTATTAGGAGGATTCTGTGTTATTTTTTTTCTATGCCACGGGACTTTGTGTTGTTATTCGTTTGAGGACTCGGACGTTTATTTTTATGAGGAGGAGATCGTTTGGTAGAACAGAACCGAAGAAAAAACAAGATGGCGAGCTACCCATAGAAGACGTCAATCGCGAGCTGTAGCACTCATGCTGCAGGACCACGCTCCTGTTCTTGGATAACTGAGGAGTGTGGTAAGACAAATTAACTTTCCAAAAGTGTCTGCAACATGCAGTGGAGCTTCAACTGAAGTGAAGGATTTGACAAAAGGACTGATTAGATATTATGTTCAAAATTGAAGTGTATTGATCCCAGATAATGCTAGTTTTCTTTTCTTTCTTTTATTTCTACTTGATGCACTAAGTTGTATTTTATTGTATTTGCATTTCTTTTGTTTATTGGGTATTTGGTGTTTAAAATAAATAGAAAATAGTACTAAAATCTCAAAATTGCACCACTTAGATACAATTAGGCTATAGTTAAATTGAGTCAACTAAAAAGCGAATAATAATTCAAATAGCAACTTAAAGGTGCAACGTTAGAAATATTTTTATTGACCTAAATAGGTGTAAATCAACCCAAAGTGAACCAAAAGAGGGGAAATACTTTTCTTTTTTTACATATTTGATTTATTCTATTTTTCATGGTTTATATTTCGAATGATGTATGGATTCACCATTTTTTTGCTACATAAATGAACCACAGTTCAAACTTACCTCTCAGTCTTGGTGTGTCGTTTATTAACTTAGTCACACACTGCTCCTTAGAACCTAGAATCTAGCCCTAGCACATGTAATGATCAGCGAGGTGCTACAAATGTGGCGAGCTAGCCAGGAGTCTAATTAGTTTAGCATAAAGGAGCCATAGAACTTTTTGAAAACCGTTGTAGACTACTTTAACCAAAGTAGATATCTTAGTCACCCAAGACTGATAAAATTAGTTCAAAACTGTAGTATTGAAAAAACAAAATACATTGGAAAGAGAAAAAATGGAACTTTGTAACAGATATGATCTTAGAGGTCCAAATTGCCTCTATGTAACTGGTATTGATGACTCATACACAGTAAACGAAATCACAGACGTCTTTAAAGTTGATGGAGACATTGCAAAGACTGTTAAAATCCCAGACGAGCCAGAGCAACCTGCAGGAAGAGCTTTAATAGAGTATGTTTCAGATAGAGCAATCTCAAGACTAAACCCTGCCACTGTTGGTAACTTACCAAGCCCTAGAGATCCTATGTGACATGGCATGTGAGGACCATTCGAGAAATATGTCAGGATGAGCTCGGCAGGGAGTTAGCACAAAGATACTTAAGTGAACTGCAAGCTTTGCATGGCCACAGTAAAGCAGGCTTTTTCAACCTACTTCAGGGTGAGCTTCAATCCTTTCAGTCTGACACAAGTCCTGCCCAGACAAATGAGGCACATTTGCCCCCAGGGCAGCAAAGCCCTAACCCTTTCACTGAACCCCAGACTAACGATAGTCAGTATGGAACCATGGGTTCTACACATAACCCAACGTGTACGACTGACGACCCAGTCCAAGATAACAATCAACATGAAAATTCAGGGAGACGTCCAGCTAGTATCTCACCTGGCGTCCCTCCCTCAATCAGATCCATTAACCCTCCACTCATTGATGAGAGCATGTTTAACCCTCCACACATTCAAAAAGTAGTGGTTGAACACATAATGCGCAGTGAGCCACAGCCACCCAGCTACAGTCAGAGCAGAATACGGACATTCTCCGGCAAGTCTCCTAAACCAAATGGTGAAGTCGATTATGAAGCCTGGCGTACACAAGTTGAGCTTCTCCTTGGTGACGTCTCAGTCTCTGAAAATCAAAAGCTAAGGAGGATATTGGAGAGTCTACTTAGCCCTGCTACTGACATTGTTAAGCCCCTTGGCACTGGTTCACCCCTCCGTTCATATCTTGATCAGCTTGAAGCTGCTTTTGGAGTGGTAGAAGATGGCGAGGAGCTTTTTGCCTCCTTCTTGAGCTCCAATCAGAACACTGGAGAAAAACCCTCCATGTACTTGAACAGGCTTAATGTTTCTCTCACCAAGGCCATTCTGAGAGGGGGAGTCAACGCCAAAGATTCAAACAAACATCTACTTCGACAGTTCTGCAGAGGTTGCTGGGACCAAAGCTTGATTGTAAGTCTTCAGCTTGAGCATCAAAAGAGTAGCCCACCATCCTTTTCTGAGTTGCTCCTTCTGCTCCGGGCAGAGGAAGATACGCTCTGCAAAACTCGAAAGAATGAAAAAACACTTAGGAAATGCAAAAGCTGTTTCACACATGCACTCAGTCTTTGACGTGCCAAGCTATGATCCTGATTCAGATGTTGCTATTCCAAAGAAACCAGACAACACACAAAAGTTAGAGAAAGAGGTTGCTGAGCTAAGAATACAAGTAGCATCACTGATACAGGAAGCTAAATGGGAATCAAGAAAAACTGACACCAACAGCAGCCCCATTAGAGACAAAAGCTATGACTGTCTTATTGCAAGCTCAGTAAACCCCCACCCAGTCGCAAAGGCTTCTAGCTATCCAAAGCCATGGTTCTGCTTCAAATGTGGCCAGGACGGTCACATAGCGGTTAACTGTGATAATGAACCAAACCCGGCTCTTGTCCGCAAAAAGAACTCTGAACTCAGAGTCAGGCGTGAGAAATATCAATCAAAACAGGAAGCTCCCCAGCAGGCTTTAAACTTCTAGCAGCTCCTGCTGTGGGACAACTAGGAGCTGATAACAAAGATTTGACGAGTCCCATGATAATGACACATAACTCGCGTAAGAAACCCAGACTCCCAAGATCAGACAGCAAAGCCAACTCTAACTTACCTAATGGTCTTATTGGTCCGCGCTATGCTGCAACAGTCTTAATCGAAGGTGTACAGTGTGAGTCCATCTTAGACACAGGGTCACAGGTCACGACCATCTCTGAAACATTCCATGCCTCATATCTGTCATCCTTGCCCATACAACCCATTCAGAGTCTGCTTGAAATTGAAGGCGCTGGAGGGCAAACTGTACCTTACCTCGGCTATATTGAAGTTAGTCTTACTTTTCCTGATACTGTCACTGGAACCAAAGAGGAGTTAAGAGCCTTAGCCCTGATTGTTCCTGAATGCCTCTTTAACAGTCAAACACCTGTGTTAGTTGGCACAAATGTTTTAATACAGCTATACCAGCATGCTGTAGAGCACAAAGGACCCAAGTTCTTAAAGAGGTCAGACAACTATGCACTACTCCTCCAGCATGTAGGCCACAGCAACAGGAGTGAAAGCAAACCTTGTCGTGTTATATTGCATGGGAAAAGCCCTGTCTCCATCCCTCCCAAACAGAGAGTTCAGATCTTCGGGAATGTAAGAGTAGGCAAGACAAATCCCGACACCTCTTTTGTCCTTGAGCCGCCTGAGTCTTCCTCACTGCCGGGTGGTTTAATGCTTGAATGTGCTCTTTTGAACATTTCCTGCAAAGCTGCCAGAAAGATTCCTGTCTTCATCAGAAACATGACAGACCATAATGTCACCTTGCAGCCAAGGCATGTTATCGGCGTAATCTCTGCCGCAGCTTGTGTCATGCCGCTTAACTCTGATCAACCTTCTTCCCCTCGTTGTGAGCCTACAACTGAGAAAGTCAAGGAGAAACTACATTTTGACCTTGAGAACCCACTTATTGGAGATGAATGGAAAACACGAATCACAGATAAGCTTAACTCCATCATAGATGTGTTTGCTACTGATGAAATGTCTAATGGTCACACTAATGCAGTTAAGCACCATATAAGACTAAGTGACGAAACCCCTTTCAAAGAAAGACCCAGACCTATACACCCAAGTGACAGAGAAGCTGTCAAACAACACTTGAGAGAGCTTTTTGAAGCTGGTATAATCAGAGAATCTGAAAGTCCTTTTGCTTCTCCGATTGTCTTAGTCAAGAAGAAGAATGGAAAGATAAGACTCTGTGTTGACTACAGAAAACTAAATACACGTACCATTAAAGATGCTTATGCTCTACCTAACATCGAGGAGACATTCTCAGCGCTTAGTGGTGCAAAATGGTTCTCTGTGATGGACCTAAAATCTGGTTACTACCAGGTCGAAATGGCAGAAGAAGACAAGTACAAGACTGCGTTCATATGTCCCCTAGGCTTCTGGGAGTTCAACAGAATGCCCCAAGGCATAACAAATGCTCCCTCTACTTTTCAACGCCTGATGGAAAAGTGCGTTGGACTTACATATGAACGAAGTGCTTGTGTTCTTGGATGATCTTATAGTCTTCTCTGAGACTCTTGAAGAACATGAGGCCCGGCTCATGAGAGTGTTGCAGCGCCTCAAAGACTATGGTCTCAAGTTATCACCTGAGAAGTGTCACTTCTTCAAGTCCTCAGTGAAGTATCTTGGCCATGTTGTGGATGCTCAGGGTGTTCACACTGATCCAGATAAGATCTCAGCTTTGAAAACCTGGCCTTGTCCTACAAACAGAGAAGAACTTGAAAAGTTTTTGGGCTTTGCAGGCTATTACCGGCGCTTCGTTGAAGGTTACTCCAAGATAGCCAAGCCCTTAAATGCTCTTAAAGCTGGATACCATCATCCTCGTAAAAGAGGAAAGATATACAAAAGACCCTGTCCCAAGGGCCCTGTGAACTCTCGGGTACCTTTTGCTGATGAGTGGAACACTGAATGCAACCTTGCCTTTAAAACCCTTATTGAGAGGTTAACATCCTCACCAATCCTTGCATTCGCAGACCCCAAGCTCTCCTATGTATTGCACACCGATGCTAGCGGAGAGGGTCTTGGTGCTGCTCTTTATCAAGAACAAGTCGGGAAGCTTAAGGTGATAGCTTATGCTAGCCGTGGGCTATCCAAGAGTGAAAAAAACTACCCAACACACAAGTTGGAATACTTGGCATTGAAGTGGGCAGTCTGCGAGAAGTTCAATGACTATCTCTATGGTTCAGAGTTTATGGTTCTTACTGACAATAACCCGCTCACTTACGTTCTCACTTCTGCCAAATTGGATGCTGCAGGACACCGCTGGTTAGCGGCTTTGTCAACTTACAACTTCAGCATAAAATATCGAGCAGGCCTTGCAAACGCAGACGCCGACGGTTTGTCCAGACGACCTCATGGTCCACCACAAGAGGATGATGCTTTTCTTAGAGAACGAGAAAGAATCGAAGGTTTCAAAAAACGCATCTTGAATGAGGAAGCTGAAGTGGTTTCCAGCGAGGTGGTCTCTGCTCTCTGTCAGCGTCACTGTATACATTCAAGTCTGGATGAGTCTGAGTTTCCCTGTCTGGCTGAATCCTTGGCCCTGGATGCCTCAGTTATACCAGACTGTTTCGCCAATCCTGGACAAGACACCATACCTGGCAGGAAAAAGGAAGACTGGTACAGATCTCAGAGAGAAGATCCAATTCTCAACAAGGTCATTTCTTTTCTTGAAGCAGCACATAAGCCAAACTTCAAACATTCGAGCTGTGAGCCGCCTGAGGTCAGACTTCTTCTTAGAGAGTGGAACAAGCTTCTATTCAAAGATGGGGTGCTATATAGGAAATGCCTTGAACATGGTCAGGAAATCCACCAGCTTGTCATTCCCCAGCAGTTTAGAGACCGTGCTTTAAAGGGCATACATGAAGAAGTTGGCCATCTAGGTGCTGAACGTGCCCTCAGCCTTGCACGTGCCAGATTTTATTGGCCTAAAATGGCAAAGTCCATTGAAGAGAATGTCAAACATGTGAAAGGTGCTACAGGAGGAAAGCAACCCCACAAAAAGCAGCACCTATGCAGAACATACTTACTACCTATCCGCTAGAACTGGTGTGCATGGACTTCCTGTCAATAGAGCCTGACAGTCGTGATACAAGAAACGTCCTGGTCATTACAGATCACTTCACGAAATTCGCAATAGCGATACCAACCAGAGACCAAAAGGCAAAGACTACTGCCAAGGCACTGTGGGAAAACCTTATAGCGCCTTATGGTTTCCCCAGCCGCCTCCACAGCGACCAAGGGAGAGACTTTGAATCCCACACCATAAAGGAATTATGTTTTCTCATTGGAGCGGAAAAGGTGCGCACAACACCTTATCACCCTCAAGGGAACCCTGTTGAACGATTCAATCGCACACTCTTGAGTATGCTTGGAACCCTGGAGGAGAAAGATAAACATCATTGGAGAGATTTTGTGAAGCCACTTGTACATGCGTACAATTGCACACGAAATGACACTACTGGTTACTCACCGTACGAACTAATGTTCGGAAGACAGCCTACATTGCCAGTCGACTTTGTCCTGGGAACCAGCCCTGCTGCAGGATCTTGTACTACTCACTCAGAGTATGTAAACCAACTGCGCCAGCGTCTGCAGGAAAGCTACGCAGTGGCTGCTGACAATAGTCGCAAGAGAGGAGAACAAAACAAAGCCAGATTTGATGCCAAAATCAGGGCAGCTGAACTAGTCACAGGAGACAGAGTGTTGGTGCGAAATGTCAACATTCGCGGAAAGCATAAACTGGCAGACAGATGGGAGCGCACAATCCATGTTGTGGTGAAGAGAATCAATGAGGGACCAGTCTATGTAGTTAAGCCTGAGAGAGGCAGTGGTCCACACCGAACACTACATAGAAATCTTCTTCTTCCCTGTGGTTTTCTACCCGTGGATGCAGCTCCGGAAAAGGAAAGGGACACAAAAAAGTCCACAAGGAGAAAACTGAGAAGCAGGAAGGGTTCAGACCCAGAAATGGATCAGAATGATCATGAGGATGACATGAGTGAGGAGGAAGAGGAAAGCTATTGTTTCGAGAGAGTCGTAGGGGTGACAACAAAACCTCCCATCATGCAACTTGCAGGAGATGGACGATTTAGACAGCCTCCAGCTGATCTCAACTCTCAGGCCAATGAATTCACTCCTCAAGTCCCCAGGATCTTGCCTGAGGAGGAGCAATCCGACCTTCCGGTCAATGTGCATGAGTCAGTCATTGAAATGGAGAATCATGCAGATAACTATCCTGCAACGTCCCCTGACCATGTTATCATAGACATCCCTGAGCCTGACATGCAAAACCCTCCTTCACAACCTGAAGAGCAGACCCCAGAGCTTACAGAGCAGGCACAGGATAAACCTGAATCAGAGCAGAGTCGTGATGTTCAGTCAACACATGCAGCTTTGTCTGAAAGTGAACCTGATGAGCCCAGACGCTCTACCAGAGATAGACATCCGCCCCAGAAATTTACTTATGAAGAGCTAGGGAAGCCACTTATTCTTGCTCTTAGTTCCCTCTTTGAAAAACTAAATTTTTCCCAAAGTTTGGGCACATCTATTACTGATTCATCTGTAGAGCCTTAGAGCCTTGTTTTACACAAAGCCGACTTTAACTATGCAAAGGGACTTGCATAGAGTCAAGGGGGGAGATTGTAACCCAGGTTAACTGACCTAAACAAATAAAAGGTTAAACACAGTAATAAATGTATAGTGGGTATCTAATATAGCATGTTGTATTAAGCCAACTACAATTTAAAAACTATAAACATGGCTATAAAGTAAAAAACCTTTATTGTTATTATATTGTACCTTTGTGATAATATAATTGGTGTATTGCCCTTTAGCGAGTGCAACCGTAGACAACCAATCAGAACGGTGTAGCGTCACTTGCGAGTGAGTGAGCGCGAAAAAACCGGAACGGACCAGTTTGATGCGGTAAAGACTAGCGACAGACAGACAGAAAAACTTAGTAATAAGAGGAGAATAACAAGAGGTAAAAGAGAATAGAGAAAAGCGAAAACAAAGCAAGGTTTTAAAGAGCATTGAGCCTCATTTTTTCCCTTTGTTTTTGGATTACTTTGGATTACTTTATTTTAACGTTCTATTGGAGAATTCTGTGATACTTTTTTCTATGCCACGGGACTGTTGTTATTCGGTTGAGAACTCCGTTTTTTATTAGGAGGATTCTGTGTTATTTTTTTCTATGCCACGGGACTTTGTGTGGTTATTCGTTTGAGGACTCGGACGTTATTTTTATGAGGAGGAGATCGTTTGGAAGAACAGAACCGAAGAAAAAACAAGATGGCGAGCTACCCATAGAAGACGTCAATCGCGAGCTGTAGCACTCATGCTGCAGGACCACGCTCCTGTTCTTGGATAACTGAGGAGTGTGGTAAGACAAATTAACTTTCCAAAAGTGTCTGCAACATGCAGTGGAGCTTCAACTGAAGTGAAGGATTTGACAAAAGGACTGATTAGATATTATGTTCAAAATTGAAGTGTATTGATCCCAGATAATGCTAGTTTTCTTTTCTTTCTTTTATTTCTACTTGATGCACTAAGTTGTATTTTATTGTATTTGCATTTCTTTTGTTTATTGGGTATTTGGTGTTTAAAATAAATAGAAAATAGTACTAAAATCTCAAAATTGCACCACTTAGATACAATTAGGCTATAGTTAAATTGAGTCAACTAAAAAGCGAATAATAATTCAAATAGCAACTTAAAGGTGCAACGTTAGAAATATTTTTATTGACCTAAATAGGTGTAAATCAACCCAAAGTGAACCAAAAGAGGGGAAATACTTTTCTTTTTTTACATATTTGATTTATTCTATTTTTCATGGTTTATATTTCGAATGATGTATGGATTCACCATTTTTTTTGCTACATAAATGAACCACAGTTCAAACTTACCTCTCAGTCTTGGTGTGTCGTTATTAACTTAGTCACACACTGCTCCTTAGAACCTAGAATCTAGCCCTAGCACATGTAATGATCAGCGAGGTGTGTGTACAATTTGATCATAACTGATGATCTGAAGGCCAGAGGTATGAAAATAGCTAAATTGTAATAAACTTGGATCGTGGTTTAGATGAGATTGAACTGTTTCACTCAGGTTGCAAAACCTCATTCCTCACTTTTAAACTAATCATACCAATACAATAAAATGATATAGAACCGAACGGAAAATCGTGTTAAATCCAAGTTCCGGAAAGTCAAAGTTTGGTGTAATATGTGTCAATCTCAGTCTGCCTTTGTCTTTATCCGCCTTTCATTTTTTATGCATCTTTTATTTTTTCTGGCCAGGAGACGTCCTGCTGGGATTTTAAGTGGGAGCAAGAAGTTAATGACAAGAGATGTTTGGTATCAGTCTGCTGTTTAAAAAAGCCTGAAAGTGTCATGTAATAATTAGCATTTCAATTTAGAGTGGAAACAAAGCAGTCATTTCAGGTGACAGTTTCAAACTTTTAATCGCTGTCTCTTATTGTAACAAGCAGCACTAGTGTACACAGTACAATTGTGTACACTTGTTTGCTTGCCCCCTTTGTCTGCTACATGGGAACATTACAATCATGACTAACCATTCATTACATTACATTACAGTCATTTAGCAGACGCTTTTATCCAAAGCGACTTACAATCAGTATTCCTGACAATAAGCTCAAAAAACTAAATTTGTCAGATGATGCCTTTCCAATCCACTGACAGACATGCAGGTGTCCTGCAGTGGTTTTAACAGCAAATTGATTTAGCCTGTCTTTTTCAATCAGAGTTATCTAAGCTCTTTAAAAAGAAAACGATTAAGACAAATGTGATCGCAATTAAGACAATCACGACTAACGATTAGCAGTAATGATTGCTAGCAGAGGGCTTGAGGTCAGTGCTACCACTGCAGCAGCTGCAGAGGATAACATAAAGCACAACAGGAAGCCATTGGGATGTGGGAAGTACATAGTTTATCTTACTTAAGAACACACTGTACTGTGCTGTAACACAGTTGTAAATGTAGACAAGGATTCCAATTGCCACATTTGTTGGCATTTGGCAGCGGTTTGGTGAACTGTGTGATTCATTTTCACACAGCACCCTGAAAAAAAAAAATCCCTCTGTTAGGTTATATCTGCAGCCATTATCTTCTTGACCTACTGTAAGTCTCTATCTATGCCTGCAACATCCTGCATGCTATGCTACATCAAAAAATTAATATTGCATTGTACCCTGTGTGGTGTGAATGCTCCAGTAAAAATGCAATTATTATCTCCTTTGCTGAATATGGAGAGCTTGTAAGTGGGGAAAGCTGTTCCAGAATATCATTTCAATATGTAGTTTCAAGTAGTTTTGTAGTTTCAAGTCAGAAAATATTGGTAGCTCATCATCTTTTGTTTTTGACAAACACGATATAGTTTTTCAAAGGCAGGGGTTCTTTTTCTAGTTAACCTCTTACCTTGTTCTTGTGGTCGGCATGCTGAAGGTCCTGTGGTGATTGCTGTGACTCATACTTTCTCAAAACATTCTGTTTTTTATCCTGCCAATGACCGGCTGCTGGCTCCTCACTTACTGACTGCTAGTGGTAACACAGCTGAGTGTATCAGCGACCCCGGCCCTTGCTTCTCTGCGGTCACAGTGGGGGGGATAACGTGTGGTGTGTTCGGCGAACAGCTAACAGAACTACCAATACACACACTGCAGTACCTCTCCACAGACAGCAGGCAGTTTAATTTTGTTTTGAACGAAATTGTATGGTGTGTCTTCTTTTTCTCTGAAGACGACGAGCCGGTTGCCTGAATGCATCGCCACTTGTTTTTGAGTTTGAATGAAATTATTTTTACCACGCCTTACAGGCGATAGAGGGGTTTAGCCAGTTGTGGGTTGTATTAATTAAATCACATAATACAGCAGTGGTTGTTGGTGGCACATCTGTTATAGGTTTTCTTTCTAGTTTGCATGTGTTTCAGCAACATTTTACAACATTTCATACCCAGCCAGCTCTTTCAGCCAGTCATCTGCCAATAAAATCACCTCACCTGCTCTACCCAAATCACCTTGTTCTCATTTCTTCATTAGCTCCTTAGTCCATGTATACCGGTTCACTTCCTTTGTTCTCTGTCAGATTGTCTTTGAGCCTTGATACTGTTTTTTGACCGAGCCTGCTTAATTTGGAGCCTCTGTCTAGTTGGATTTTGGATCCTTCTATTTCTTTCGTAAACACACTTGCACTTTGCCTCCTGACTCTTGCATTTAGGTTCTATTGAGCTATAGTGAACTGTGACAGATGCTGTCCTTTTCCATCCTTTCCAAAAGCTCCTACCACAACAGAACCACACATCACAATAAACATCCTCATCCTGACATCCCCAGTAGCATATAGGAGACAGTGTAAATTATAGAGGAAACCGGGACTGGAATAAATTCCTGGGGGCCCGACTCATTTATTGGTCCGGAGTGTCAAAGATTTTAAAATGCAAAACGTAGTAAGTAAATCAAAGCAAAAGCAGCATTCCCGACCCCTGTTACTGACGTTAAACGATAAAAAAAATATCTCAACAAAATCGTTTCAGTGAATATAGCGCGTTATGAATGTGTGGCCTGGGCTGACATCCGATTCCATGCCTGAGTTATATATATATAATCTTAGTCTGGCACGGGAGGAAACCGAAACACCAAGGAGCTAAGGAAGCTCTGATGCAGGTATGCTACAGGAGCCCTGTGGCGTAAACATCCATGAGGAAAACTGCAAGATGTGTTTGAGAGCTCTGGGAACATCTTGCGAGACATTCAATTAAGAATCTTTTGTAAAAACCATTGTATATTATTGAGAAACAAACTGTTATCCTAATAACAGATCAGAAAACAAAGTGAGCGTGTCATGACAGAGTGGATGTCTGGTACATGGCACCAAAAGAGTCAGTTTTCACTCCGTACTACACAAGTTTATATTCTACACACTGGGGGCAGTATTTGTATGCAAGCAGGGGCAAATGAGGTCCTGTTTTATTGCTCCTGGTTTCAGATTTGCATTTTAATATTATGGGTATGAAATGGATCATCACAGGAGAATTTTCTTTGAGACAAGATGAAGAGTGTGAACTTGCAGATGAATGTATGTATTTACTTGGAGCATCGTGCTGCTGCAGTGTTCTGGTCTCTGTTTGAATATGTTTGTGTCTAATAATCTTTTTTTAGGATCAGATCTGACCTTCCTTGGGTCCCTTTTGACTTGATTTTCTTTGATGATTATTTTATGCATTTCTGATTCAGGTGGGTTTGACATGAGTCCATTTGGAATATGGACCAACTTTTCCTAACCCTGAAGATCTCTTGTCTTAAGTATTTAAAGTCAGTAATAACAGTAATAATAGAAATGCATTTTAAGGGCACAGGTTGTTCCAAAAGTACCTCACATGCATGTATGTTTGAATGTATAAGCGTGGGTGTTTGTGTTTAAGAATAGCCTTAACACTTAACAAGGCAATAGCTGATGGGGGAGAGATGAAAGCACATACGCACCAACAGCTTGGCAGTCCAAAATGATTGTTCCGCTCTTAAGGGAGACACAGTGGACAATGATTCACAAGAGAGATGGAGGCAATATTGAGAAAAGTCACATTGCAGAGACTGATGGCAGGTAAACTCCCATACAAGATGTTTTCAAGGTTTGAAGGAGAGGGCTTGAGAACGGTACTTGTTTGAGTCCCTGCAGTACACAAAACATACTGCCACAGTGTCCCTGAGCAAGACACTTCCTCTCTGACTGCTCCATTGGGTGACACAACACAGATTTTACTCTTTAGATGTCAAGTGAATGTGCCTTTGAAAAGTTGCCTTGTGAAAGGCTTTGTAGTGCAATTTATGGCCTTTGTTTTAGAGAGAAACTGGTCAAATAAATGTTTCCAACTATAGATCTAACAAAAGTGGTGAAATGGGTAAAAAGGAGATTCTTTTCTGTCACGGACTGCAATGTACAGCTCGAACTATCTTCAAAACCTCAGCGTTGAGATAAAGGTTTCCTTTCTGTAGCTTTGAAGATACTTTTGATCTTCCTGAACTGTATGTTTTTTCATGAGAGCAACAGAAAAGTGGGGAGGAATGCAGAAGAATCCACTTGGACTCCACAAAGCAGTAAAAACACACACACACACACACACACACACACACACATACATCTCTCTGTCAAACACACATACAGACAATGAGGCATTCTTTTCTTCACTTTTTTTTTGATGAAGTCTGTTAAATCTTTCCAAGGCATCTCTTTCCAAGGTTTCTCTTTGAAACTAGTTGGCTTCAAACGTAATCAGCATCTTGTTTCCTCCTCAGCAGCCTTTAATGTGGGTGAACAGAAACACACTCCACCTGCAACTCTGAAAAAGTCTTAAAAAGTGAGTTTGAATGTGGGCAGCTCATCAGGTTCACCGGGTGAGGTTCTTATAGAGCACTACTCCCATACAGCTGGGTGGTGGCTCAGTGGTTACTCTAGCATCATCATCACCATCAGCATATATGACCCAGTAGCAATGCTCACCCTGTCTATAGGTGTTTATTCATGTTTAAAAAGGCCCAGTGAACTGGCAACCTCCTACTTTGAGCAGATTAGAAATGAAATAACATTTACTCATGTATTGTTTTTATCAAACTGCATTACAATGTTTCTTTTTAAATATATTATTAATAGTTTATTTTAACCGTTATCAAAAGGAAGACATCATCATCACCTTAGGTCAATGGCATTCTCCACCACCATCTTAGCCAAACTGAGGGTGTGGGTATATTGAGACTGTGTTTACTGTGTGTTGGGGCTGGATGATGCTGGGTGCATCATTTGGCTATGGCTTGAGGGGGCATGCTTCATCAATGTGGACGGAGACTTCCACATCATCACAGATCTTGGATTACCTAAAAAAAGACTTAAAAATACAAGCTCTGTCATTTGCCATTGTGCTGCATTCTGATGATGAACACTGTTGATGGCTGAAGACCGTTTCAACAGAATTGAATCGCTAGGCAACAGCTTGGGCCCATGTTTACCTGTTGTCAGCTCATTTTATTCACATACACTGCAACAGGAAATACAATGGGACACATGTTTACGCTTACAACTGTGAAATGGTCCTTCGACATGGCTCTTTCATCCGCTGTTGTGATGTATTGTACTGATGAATGATGCTGATGGTTAACGATGTAACTCATTTGTATACGCCTCTGTTTTCACGCCATCAACGACCTGGCTTTTCAGGGAAACTAGTAATAAAAGCAGAAGCTATTTCATATGCCATCGTGTTGCACTGTAATGGTGAACTATGTTTGTGGCTATTTACATGGCTCATGCAAATGCTATTATGTTGCTTGTTGATACAAGTCTGAATAAGCTAAAACTCTGGCATCTTGTGCTAGACCAGGCAAGCCCATGTACGTGTCTGTCAAATTGATAAATGGGAAGTCTTGCATTCAAAGTTGTACTTAAGTAAAATTCAAAAGTATAATCTTCAAAATGCCTCTAAGTACCAAAGGTAAAAGCACTCATTAAGCACAGCACCCTGTTTCAGAAAAATATGTAATGTTATTGAATTGTAACTATTTATGTATCATTGTGTTCATCACGTGTTAAGGAGGAGCTTATTTTTTTTCAATTTGCATAGTGGCAGGAAGCTTGTTCATTTCACTAAGGGATGAATAAAGTTGTATCTTATAATACATGATACATCTTTTGTTGATACACTTTGTAATATAAATTCCAATCTGAATCTTCAAAGTAACTTAATTTATCAAATAAATGTGGTCCAGTTTTTTTTTTTTTTAACAAGGTAATATAGTTAACTGCCCTGCCCACTGGAGGCAGGTGGAGAGGTAAGAGTTTAGGTTATTATAATAGCACAAGGTAAATATAGGTACTAAGGTAAAGCAATATATTGCTATTACCTGTAGTTTTAGTCGGCGGGATGATGATTGGAATCTGTGCACAATGAGTTTCTCCGGCGCCTTGAGGGTAGCCATGATGCAAAAAGCCACGTATTATGTCATCAAGGCACTATCTGGTTGGGAGTGAAATGAACTGCTTGTACAGCGTTCTAACTAGTGCCCGTGTTACTGCCGAACAACTAGAATAGATCATGAAATTGTTGCCGATGTATGTCATTCAAAAATACAGAGAGACCTGCTTTTCAGAGGATGACTATGGACAGTTCATGGAAGTATTCATTGGTTCTCTCATCAAAGTGACTGGAATCAATGGACAAAATGGGAAAATGTTAACTTACAGAGTTGATTTGATAAATACAGGAAACGTGTTTCCATTCATTCTAACGCATCGACAAGATAATTGGATGTTAACTGAGGACAGCTGCATGCTCAACACGCTGTTGTCTCAGGGTCATAGGGTGGTGGCTACTCAAAGACTCAAATCACATAACTGTGAAAAGCATGTTACAAAATGTCCATGAGTGCATTAAATGTGTTGATATGATGATATGCAAGATAGTCTCTCAAACCTTTCTGTTATAGTATGCTTTGAGTCACTGAAATATTTCTTTACTCTTACCAGCCCATAATTTAAGCTCATCAATACACTTGAGAGGTGCCATAATTTAAAGTGCACTAAACTGTTAGAGCTGAAATATCAACATGAAATATTAATCTTTCAGTATAATAGGCAATAAAACAACACATATCATGATAAAGGTAAACCAAGTAGTATTCACCATATAAAAAAGAATTGTATGAAATTGTCTACTATAACTGTAACTCAGGAAAGTTTGTCAACACAGTAAGCAATCTGAAATTAGTAGTTAGCTTGCTTCTGGCAGTTTCACTTTCTCCACCTTTTTACTGCAGAGTAGCAGCTGGTGTTATTTATGCTTAGTCTCCTTATGTCTTCTCACATTGAACTCTTTCATAACAGCAATTGTCTCTTGGCAAATGAGATGAACACAATTGTTTCAGCTTTCAGCGAAAGATATTAAAATTTTCAAAGCTCCTGAAAGCAGCGGTCATGGCTACCTTCACACTTCTTTGCTGTAGCAGGTGTTTGTTAAAACACATTAGTTCCACCTGTGTTGTTCCTGCTTGGTGCATATCTACAGTCTGCATAATGTAACATGCAAAGTGAACTTGTTTGATGAACCAATGTTGTGTAGTGGGCCACATACAGTACCATTTGAGAGACTAGCCCCGGGCCATTTAAACTTTGGACATGCCTGCCTTAAACGCTAATAGATCATTTAGAAGCTATATCCATCCACAGTAGCTTTTTCCTGCCTCTTGCCAACATCATCCTGCTGTTCATCTCTGCAAGGGGCTTAGGCATGTCACCCCCTGCTGACTCCAAGTGGTGCCACATGAAATCGATTAAGTCTGGTGTCCTGTGAATACATCAACGTGGGTGTCAGACTGACTCAGCTGAGCAGGGCTGGAGCTCAGATTGCTACTGATTACCTTCCTCTGCCTTCCTCTCCATATCACTTGCTTGCCCACAAAACCCTGATGAGACCTATAATCAAGGTTTATTATGTTATATTTGTCCTATCTAAATAATAAATGTTTTTCTCAATTCAAGCACTTAATTGAATGGGAAGGCCCATATATGTCTTCCAAGCCGCTAGCAGGCTAACCAATATAAATTGCTACTACACAGTGGCGTTATTAAAACAAAGTAACTAATTATGGTGGTAGCGCTTGGACATGTGCAGGTTATAAACAGTAGCGCTTGGACATATATAGGTTATATATATATATATATATTATATATATATATATATATATATATCACTCTATCTATTAAATGTAAATATTTGAATATCTTCCATAGAGGCACTGGTAGTCCAGCTAGTATCCAGCTTTGCTTGCTTTGTCTGGCACTTTTTTACCAACTTGGATATCAGAGCTTTCAGAAAGCTTTGACTTGCTACAAGAGTGGAACTGGTAATTACAGTCATTTCGTTAAGACATGGGTTAGAATGCCATCTAGTACAGACCTCCATGTCCTTCCCAGGATGTTTAGTAATAACTTTTCCTCAAACACCAATGCTTGGATCAAATTTTCAATTCATCCAATACTTTTGTTTATGTTTAAAACTAAACCCCTCATACTTAGTTATGGTTTAGTTCGGGGTTAGTTGTAATTTGCAAATGCTACTGTTACCATCTCTGTATAGTCTTAGTTTTAAATGTGCAACTATCACAGCGTGAGGCAAGCGTTACATGTTCAGGAAGCAACAATGAAATAAACAAACCAAACATTTGCAAATCATTTACTTTTTTTTATATTATTAGCATGTGAGCTGGATGGATACATCCCAAAAATGTAGAATAAATACTGGCATGTAAGGCAGGTGAGAATGAAAGAAAGCAGAGAAATAGTGTATAATGTAGCACTTTTGACATGTTTCATACACCCAGCCCAAAGACCACAAGTAATTAAAAGCATTGTCCACATGAAACAACATCAAAAACATTGAATGCATGCATTTCTAATTAAATGAGAGTTTACACCTAGGCTAATCAACAATATATGGGTTAGTATCAGAACTTGGCAAAATAGTGTGTCAATAAGTATTTAAACTCTGAGCCACATTGAGTGTGTGTGTGTGTGTGTGTGTGTGTGTGTGTGTGTGTGTGTGTGTGTGTGTGTGTGTGTGTGTGTGTGTGTGTGTGTGTGTGTGTGTGTGTGTGTGTGTGTGTGTGTGTGTGTGTGTGTGTGTGTGTGTGTGTGTGTGTGTGTGTGTGTGTGTGTGTGTGTGTGTGTGTGTTGCCTCTACATGTGCAGCAGCCTGTGAAATGAGTCCAAGTGACTGTTGATAATGAGAAGAAAATAAGAATGATGCATCCTTCTAATGTTGTTATTAGCTGGTGTGTTGTTGTTTATGTGTGTGTGTCTGGATGTCAGTTGGGAAGCATCAATCTAGAAGACGTGCGGTAAAAAATGTAATTTTTATGATGGTTATTTCTGAATAGTAATGGTCTGAAATTACCATCACCTCACTGTTTGCATTTGTTGCTAGTACATAATGGATGGCCAGCCTTTCTTCCTCCAACCATTATCCCAATTACCATTGCACTTTATGCCACCATTACAGTCATTGTAATTATTACACAGTGGGCTAGGATAAGATTTTTATGGTTCCCTTTCTGTCCCATTTCCATTAGAGTGTCAAGGCTAATTTCAGAATGCTCGTCCCATCATGAATCAATCCTGCACACGTCTGCTTTTAGTACAGATACTGATGTCTTCAAAGACAGAAAGAAAAGAAAAGTCTGATTCCCTACAAAGTTGTCAGACAAGCAGGGGATACTGACTTTTTTTTTCTTCCACTTTGGAACAGCTGAAACAGGGTGTAAACACACCATTGACATAGCATCACCTTATATAGTGGATATGGCAAACTTTATAGAAAGCAATTGTCTATTTACACTTCCAGTAGATACAAAGTGACATTATCATTCATTTGGTGCCATGTCTCTGGTGATGTAGTAATCGTTGATCTCTCATTTAGCTCTGTTTTTGGTCTTCACTGACTTCTGAGGGATATATCTGTCTCTTTAGCTGCAAATGCTCCAGCATATTCACCGGCTAGTTGCTAACTGTGTCTGCCTGCTGTTTTTATGCATATGGAAATGGGGCTTACAAGAGCAGTGAGATTAGATCAATACAGTTGCAGGCCATACGAGCAAAACATGAGCTGAAAGACACTAAAAGGCTCTGTCGAGCCAAGAACTGCAGAGTTGAGTGATCATTTTTGAGCTCGTCAGTAGGTGTGATCTCTTTTACACCTAAGGAGTCATGTTATCCATTGTTGATAAAAAATGATTAATTATTGCCACTTTTCAAGTGTCATTACCTGAATACAGAAATGTGGTCACATGATAACATGTGTTTGTTTATGGGGTGAGACAGCAACCCCTGTCTCTGGCTATGGTTGGATTTTTTGACTCCTGGCCTTTGACCACCCCTCCCAGTTGGTTTTTACTTGTGTATATATATATATATATATATATATATATATACACACACACACATTTTTCAATTACATTTTCTAAGACAATTGTCCTGTTTCTGCAAGGTCCAACCTACAAAACACAATCTGAAACTCTGCTGCACAAAAACTATCCTTCTGCAAAAAGCTTATGTAATCCTCTGGCATTAGCATACCTTCCATTCGAATGAGTACAACTAATTTACTGTGTAAAGGACTTAAGATAACGCGTGTGCCTGTTATTCACATTCTGGGTGTGTACAAGGATTATGAGTCACGCTATCATTTAATATAGCTGAGGGGGCATACAGATCTTCACATCACTTGACAGCCTCCGCACACACTCTCACAGAGGACAGAGAACATGGTGTATAACAAGTGTAATAGTGTGGAGCAAGGCGTGCCTTGACTTTCATTATTCTAGGAAAAGGCTTGTCACATTAAATGACAATATTATGGTGAGAGATAGAAAGAGGGGAGTGGCAGGGAAACAGGATTTGTGACTGAATTACACTGTAACTGAGGGAACAAGAAGTTGGGTTCATAAGTACACAGATAAAGTGGTGGTTTGGAAGTGAGAAAAGGAGGGAAAGGAAGAAATGAGTGATCAATTTCACTGTTTTGTCAAACACAAAGTGAAAACTCCAGCACGCACTGCAGCATTTTCATCATAAATCATGAATAAAATGTTCTTTCTTTGAAATCAACATTGTGGGTTATTGTGAGTTTTCAGTATTTACTATATAAAAGCTGAGGTAAACACAATTTTATTGTAAGAAAATCGTCTTTGTTCAACAGCCTTCAAACAGTGATCCATCACCCAGCCTGAGTACGAGGAGCTGTCCCTGGTGCTGAAATATTGCTCAGCTCGTCTTTTCTCTGGTTTGCTCCAGCACTCAATTCTCAAAGGTTGACAACAGTGGGGCTAGCAGTGCACAGAGATTAGTGTCTACGTGATCTTTCCTTAACCTTAAAAGCTGCATTAATCACTTTATATTAACAATGGATCAAGAGACTAGCTACTGTATAATGCAAAATGGTTGGTTGTATTGACAAACCTTTTGTGAACTGATCCGTAACAGTGACTGTCCACTCATAGCTTAGCAACCATAATAAGGCACTGGCAGGCCTGTCAAGCTTTGGCTTTCTTCACATGCCCAACGCAGTGCATAGTTCTAATGAGAGCAACATATCTAAGGAGATCTAAAGGTTATCGTTTTTACAATATTTCTAAAACCAAAAACACAACTCTGAAAGTGAAAATAATGGATTAAACTGTGTGTCTATATTACGATGCTATTAACATAAGCATTCCTGAATAACAGCTTTACTACCTACAATGGTAACCTAGTTAAAAAAATCCTGTTCAGGACTAGAAAGTCCATTGCATGCTGTGTGTGCACCACTGCAGCCCTATGGATCACTTCCGCCCTGTATTTGTATCACTGCAACCCTGTGTATCACTGAAGTCTTGTGTACCATTTTAAATATAATTGCAATGTAATGGCTAACTAGACAAATGCTAAGCATGGACTTCGTCTTTGTTGCATCGGAATGTTTCCTGTGCAGCAGCCTCAGATAATAGAGTTTCCGAACATCACATGAATGCAGAACCAAAGCAATAAATGTTGTAACCAGATTAAAGGTATGCAAAACCAAAAGCAACTCCTGGTGAAACAGTAAATATCACATGACAAACACAGCATTTTATTGTTATTTAATCAATATATCATCATGAATACATTTATTTCCAAAAATTCTTAGGATATTTATTCAGTCATCCACTAGTTCTAGTAACATCCTGGAATAAATCCCATAGATCTCATGCAGCTGGATAGCTGGATCACTGCAAGGAATAAGGGAAGGTAACAAATATGCACCTATAACCACAAGCCTTGAAAAATTTGCAGTATTTTTATTTGCAATTTCAAAAAACAATCACGTTAATCAGTACAATTGAAACACCCTGCTATTGATGAGGAATGTTGATTTCTGATTGCATCTCATCTAATCTAATTATCCCCCTTCAGTCTAGCTTCCTGTTATTGTCATCTTTTCACTTTTACTAATGATTCATTCTTTTTTCTCTTCCTTCTTCCATTCTATGTGTGTCTTTATAGCTACTCCTTGTGGGCCTGTCTTTCTGCGTGAATGGGAGATCACATTAGGTGAGAACAATTTTCCAATCAGGGTAGCAGTTTGATTCATTAGCCAGCTGTGTCAGTGAAGAGGGAGGGACCTGTTCACACAGAGACACATCATCATCAGTTCTGAGAGGGAGGTTCAAATGACATGTTAAGGAAAGGTGTAAAGGTTATTCCATTAAAAAGATGACTGACTTTTTATCATCATTTGTCATCCATGTGGGCAGCCTACCTTGTGCTGCTTACACCTACAATGCACTGCTCATTGTGCATGTCTAGAGGGTTGATCTTTTAACAAACTCTGACATGAAACGATAAATCTTCGTGAGCTGATGTCATTGAGTGCATCTCTTCTCCTCCCACTCTTCAGAAGCTAGCCGTGACTCTATATCACCCCCTGACAACTTTAGTTCCACCCTTTGCCTTGCCAGAAATGTAAATTGACTTAACTCCAAAGTACACTTAGAGCCCTCCAGATATTTCTGTCTTTCTACTGTCCAAGTTGTTTATTGAGACAGGGATGTTGCTGCTTGTCTGTCTGCTAAGAGGACATTGTAAATGAATGACTGGTGTCATAACGTTCTACAGAACGACAGACAGTTGTTGTTGTTTTCTAGCTCCACTTCATAACTTGTTGCTAAAGACAGTTGCTTAAGAGGAAAAGTTGATGATGAAATGTGAAGTACATTTATGCATCCAAAAAAGCATTCTAGCCAGCTGCAAGACACTTATGTAATTTTAAATGTTGTATTTGAATTATGGGCTGCACGGTGGTGTAGTGGTTAGCACTGTCGCCTCACAGCAAGAGGGGCCCGGGTTCCAATTCCGGGCTGGACAACCTTCTGTGTGGAGTTTGCATGTTCTCCCGTGTCAGCGTGGGTTCTCTCCGGGTTCTCCGGCTTCCTCCCACAGTCCAAAGACATGCAGCTTAGGTTCATTGATGACTCTAAATTGCCGTAGGTGTGATGGGTGAATGGTTGTTGTCTCTATATGTCTGCCCTGTGATAGGCTGGAGACCTGTCCAGGGTGAACCCTGCCTTCACCCATTGACAGCTGGGATCGGCTCCAGCACCCCCGCGACCCTTAACTGGATAAGCGGTAACGGAAGATGGATGTGATTTGAATTATTGATTTTCTGCTGTAGGGTTAACCTGATCCCTGATCAGTTCAACCACTGAATGACCTGTGGGTGAGAGGAGCATTGGTCTGAATTGGAGAGGAAGTGTAATGAATGTGGCGTTTGTCTCGCTCATATGTGAGGTCAATAATTTCAAAGTTCATAAAAGAAGCCACCTCCCACCTATATTTTTATTTCATCTCATTTCATTAAAGAAACCATTCGCTATGCAAACGCAGAATTAATGTGTAATCTGCACCCAGTTCAGTGCTTCTGTCAGGAGCGAACAAAGGCTCTGCACATACATTGTAAGCAGACATAAATGGGTCGTAAGTGGTCACCTGTAGCGGAGCAGGGGTTCTAGAGATGCTGGGAAAGATGGCAAATTATTCCCACTCTGTATGTTTTAGAATGAAGCTAACTTATCACGGGACTTGCAGGGACCCCACAGAGCTCAGTTTTAAATCTGTGTTTGAATCGATTGTACCAGAATATCACATGACTATTCACATTGGCATGGTGCCGGAGTAAACAGAACTATATTTGGTTGCCTGGTTACCTCCTCAGCTCCTCAATCCACATCCTGTGACACTTAGGTCAGGAAACTCCAACCTCCTTGATTCCCGGACAAAGCTAGCTACCACCATGGGAGATCGTGCCTTCTCTTCACTGGGGCCAGCCTGTGGAATAAGCTCCCGGAGACGATCAGGGCCTTAGACTCCCTCGCTGCTGTTAAACCAAATCTTAAAACTCACCTGCTCCCTCTCTGCCTCCCCCCTAAGGTCTTGGTTTTGTGTAGTTTAGATTACGTTTCTTGTGTAGTTGTTTAGTTTTAATAGATATTCTTAGATTTTATTAGGATTAAATCAATTCATTTATTTTACTTTTTATTTGTTTTACTGTTTTATTATCATATTGATTATTGTGATTGTTTTTACCCTGTACAGCACCTTTGGATTTCATTGTATTTTAAAGTGTGCTTATATAAATAAAATCCATTATTATTATTATTATACTCAAACAATTTATTTCGTGGAAAGTTTTTGATTTTTTTATTTTTCAAACTCTGCTCTGCACTTCTCTGCTTAAGCATACCCTCCATACTATAAGTAATCCTTGCATCTGTCCTTGGGGAGCGTTTTCAAACTGCTATGTTTCCGGCGCACTGAAATTCCCGGCCTAGTGGACGCCTGAAAACGAAAAAATATATGATTAAGACAGAACAGCAGCGTGGACAGGGCCCACATAAATACATCCACATTTCCAGGGGCAATGTGTTGTGCAGTGAAATACATTGATGACAAGTATAAAGAAGAATAAGATGGAGCAGGAGCGGAAACAACTCATTTATATGACCAATCAGGCAAAACAAGTTGTTTTTAGGTTGGCAAATAGCCATTGAGAAGCTCTATTTCTTCACCTTGCTTTTGATTGACAGCTGTAGCCCAAGTAGCCTAATGGATAAAGGACTGACTTCTTAAGCCATAGATTGTGGAGTGATTGACAGCTGAGAGGTGCAGTGCATAGATGAAAAACCTCTGTGGGGTGTGAGCTGTTTTGGAACATCATAGTGTCTTGGACTTTTTAAAAACTCATTTCACTTTTCTCATCTTTTCCAAATACTCAAGTTTCTACCTGTAAAGCAATATTAGTAACAGCTGGGGGGTTTCATTAGACGAAGAAAGGTCTTGTCCCT